>NW_027480016.1:0-45658 GCF_051014685.1 Ptiloglossa arizonensis | reverse complement strand
TAACTTATGATGCATAGCCTATACTGTATAACGTATAACGTTTAACGTATAACGTATAACGTTTAACGTATAACGTATAACGTATAACGTATAACGTATAACGTCGAGCGTTTAACGTATAACGTATAACGTATAACGTATAACGTATAACGTATAACGTATAACGTATAACGTGTAACGTATAGCGTGTAACGTATAACGTGTAACGTATAACGTGTAACGTATAACGTATAACGTATAACGTATAACGTATAACGTATAACGTATAACGTATAACGTAAAACGTATAACGTATAACGTATAACGTATAACGTATAACGTATAACGTATAACGTATAACGTATAACGTATAACGTATAACATATAACGTGTAACTTATGATGCATAGCCTATACTGTATAACGTATAACGTTTAACGTATAACGTATAACGTATAACGTATAACGTATAACGTATAACGTATAACGTATAACGTATAACATATAACGTGTAACTTATGATGCATAGCCTATACTGTATAACGTATAACGTTTAACGTATAACGTATAACGTATAACGTATAACGTATAACGTATAACGTATAACATATAACGTGTAACTTATGATGCATAGCCTATACTGTATAACGTATAACGTTTAACGTATAACGTATAACGTTTAACGTATAACGTATAACGTATAACGTATATCGTATAACGTATAACGTATAACATATAACGTGTAACTTATGATGCATAGCCTATACTGTATAACGTATAACGTTTAACGTATAACGTATAACGTATTACGTATAACGTATAACGTATAACGTATAACGTTTAACGTTTAACGTATGACGTATAACGTATAACGTATAACGTATAACGTATAACGTATAACGTATAACGTATAACGTATAACGTATAACATATAACGTGTAACTTATGATGCATAGCCTATACTGTATAACGTATAACGGTTAACGTATAACGTATAACGCACAACGTATAACGTATAACGTATAACGTATAACGTATAACGTATAACGTATAACGTATAACGTATAACGTATAACGTATAACGTATAACGTATAACGTGTAACGTATAACGTGTAACGTATAACGTATAACGTATAACGTATAACGTATTACGTATAACGTATAACGTATAACGTATGACGTATAACGTATGACGTATAACGTATAACGTATAACGTATAACGTATAACGTATAACGTATAACGTATAACGTATAACGTATAACGTATAACGTATAACGTATAACGTATAACATATAACGTGTAACTTATGATGCATAGCCTATACTGTATAACGTATAACGTTTAACGTATAACGTATAACGTATAACGTATAACGTATAACGTATAACGTATAACGTATAACGTATAACGTATAACGTATAACGTATAACGTATAACGTATAACGTGTAACGTATAACGTGTAACGAATAACGTGTAACGTATAACGTGTAACGTATAACGTGTAACGTATAACGTGTAACGTATAACGTGTAACGTATAACGTGTAACGTATAACGTATAACGTATAACGTATAACGTATAACGTATAACGTATAACGTATAACGTATAACGTATAACGTATAACGTATAACGTATAACGTATAACGTAAAACATATAACGTGTAACTTATGATGCATAGCCTATACTGTATAACGTATAACGTATAACGTATGACGTATAACGTATAACGTATAACGTATAACGTATAACGTATAACGTATAATGTATAACGTATAACGTATAACTTATAACGTATAACGTATAACGTATAACGTATAACGTATAACGTATAACGTATAACGTATAACGTATAACGTAAAACATATAACGTGTAACTTATGATGCATAGCCTATACTGTATAACGTATAACGTATAACGTATGACGTATAACGTATAACGTATAACGTATAACGTATAACGTATAACGTATAACGTATAATGTATAACGTATAACGTATAACTTATAACGTATAACGTATAACGTATAACGTATAACGTATAACGTATAACGTATAACGTGTAACGTATAACGTGTAACGTATAACGTATAACGTATAACGTATAACGTATTACGTATAACGTATAACGTATAACGTATAACGTATAACGTATGACGTATAACGTATAACGTATAACGTATAACGTATAACGTATAACGTATAACGTATAACGTATAACGTATAACGTATAACGTGTAACGTATAACGTGTAACGTATAACGTATAACGTATAACGTATAACGTATAACGTATAACGTATAACGTATAACGTATAACGTATAACGTATAACGTATAACGTATAACGTATAACATATAACGTGTAACTTATGATGCATAGCCTATACTGTATAACGTATAACGTTTAACGTATAACGTATAACGTACAACGTATAACGTTTAACGTATAACGTATAACGTACAACGTATAAAGTATAACGTATAACGTATAACGTATAACGTATAACGTATAACGTATAACGTATAACGTATAACGTATAACGCATAACGTATAACGTATAACGTACAACGTATAACGTTTAACGTATAACGTATAACGTATGCGTATAACGTAAAACGTATAACGTATGACGTATAACGTATAACGTATAACGTATAACGTATAACGTATAACGTATAACGTATATCGTTTAACGTATAACGTATAACGTATAACGTATATCGTATAACGAATAACGAATAACGTATAACGTACAACGTATAACGTATAATGTATAACGTATAACGTATAACGCATATCGTATAACGTATGACGCATAACATATAACCTGTAACTTATGATGCATAGCCTATACTGTTTAACGTATAACGTATAACGTGTAACGTATAACGTATAACGTATAACGTGTAACGTATAACGTATAACGTATAACGTATAGCGTATAACGCATAACGTATAACGCATAACGTATAACGTATAACGTGTAACGTATAACGTATAACGTATAACGTGTAACGTATAACGTATAAGGTATAACGTATAACGTATAACGTATAACGTATAACGTATAACGTATAACGTATAACGTATAACGTATAACGTGTAACGTATAACGTGTAACGTATAACGTGTAACGTATAACGTGTAACGTATAACGTGTAACGTATAACGTATAACGTATAACGTATAACGTATAACGTATAACGTATAACGTATAACGTATAACGTATAACGTAAAACGTATAACGTATAACGTATAACGTATAACGTATAACGTATAACATATAACGTGTAACTTATGATGCGTAGCCTATACTGTATAACGTATAACGTTTAACGTATAACGTATAGCGTTTAACGTATAACGTATAACGTATAACGTATAACGTATAACGTATAACGTATAACGTATGACGTATAACGTATAACGTATAACGTATAACGTATAACGTATAACGTATAACGTATACTGTTTAACGTATAACGTATAACGTATAACGTATAACGTATAACGTATAACGTATAACGTATAACGTATAACGTATAACGTGTAACGTATAGCGTGTAACGTATAACGTGTAACGTATAACGTGTAACGTATAACGTATAACGTATAACGTATAACGTATAACGTATAACGTATAACGTATAACGTATAACGTATAACGTATAGCGTTTAACGTATAACGTATAACGTATAACGTATAACGTATAACATATAACGTGTAACTTATGATGCATAGCCTATACTGTATAACGTATAACGTTTAACGTATAACGTATAACGCACAACGTATAACGTATAACGTATAACGTATAACGTATAACGTATAACGTATAACGTATAACGTATAACGTATAACGTATAACGTATAACGTATAACGTATAACGTATAACGTATAACGTATAACGTATAACGTGTAACGTATAACGTATAACGTATAACGTATAACGTATTACGTATAACGTATAACGTATAACGTATAACGTATAACGTATGACGTATAACGTATAACGTATAACGTATAACGTATAACGTATAACGTATAACGTATAACGTATAACGTATAACGTATAACTTATAACGTATAACGTATAACGTATAACGTATAACGTATAACGTATAACGTATAACGTATAACGTATAACGTATAACGTATAACGTATAACGTATAACGTATAACGTATAACGTATAACGTATAACGTATAACGTATAACGTATAACGTATAACGTATAACGTATAACATATAACGTGTAACTTATGATGCATAGCCTATACTGTATAACGTATAACGTTTAACGTATAACGTATAGCGTTTAACGTATAACGTATAACGTATAACGTATAACGTATAACGTATAACGTATAACGTATAACGTATAACGTATAACGTATAACGTATAACGTATAACGTATAACGTATAACGTATAACGTATAACATATAACGTGTAACTTATGATGCATAGCCTATACTGTATAACGTATAACGGTTAACGTATAACGTATAACGCACAACGTATAACGTATAACGTATAATGTATAACGTATAACGTATAACGTATAACGTATAACGTATAACGTATAACGTATATCGTATAACGTATAACGTATAACGTATAACGTATAACGTATAACGTATAACGTATAACGTATAACGAATAACGAATAACGTATAACGTACAACGTATAACGTATAATGTATAACGTATAACGTATAACGTATATCGTATAACGTATGACGCATAACATATAACCTGTAACTTATGATGCATAGCCTATACTGTTTAACGTATAACGTATAACGTGTAACATATAACGTGTAACTTATGATGCATAGCCTATACTGTATAACGTATAACGTTTAACGTATAACGTATAACGTATAACGTATAACGTATAACGTATAACGTATAACGTATAACGTATAACATATAACGTGTAACTTATGATGCACAGCCTATACTGTATAACGAATAACGTTTAACGTATAACATATAACGTATAACGTATAACGTATAACGTATAACGTATAACATATAACGTGTAACTTATGATGCATAGCCTATACTGTATAACGTATAACGTTTAACGTATAACGTATAACGTTTAACGTATAACGTATAACGTATAACGTATAACGTATAACGTATAACGTATAACATATAACGTGTAACTTATGATGCATAGCCTATACTGTATAACGTATAACGTTTAACGTATAACGTATAGCGTTTAACGTATAACGTATAACGTATAACGTATAACGTATAACGTATAACGTATAACGTATAACGTATAACGTATAACGTATAACGTATAACGTATAACGTATAACGTATAACGTATAACGTATAACGTATAACGTATAACGTATAACGTATAACGTATAACGTATAACGTATAACGTATAACGTATAACGTATAACGTATAACGTATAACGTATAACGTATAACGTATAACGTATAACGTATAACGTATAACGTATAACGTATAACGTATAACGTATAACGTATAACGTATAACGTATAACGTATAACGTATAACGTATAACGTATAACGTATAACGTATAACGTATAACGTATAACGTATAACGTATAACGTATAACGTATAACGTATAACGTATAACGTATAACGTATAACGCATAACATATAACCTGTAACTTATGATACATAGCCTATACTGTTTAACGTATAACGTATAACGCATAACGTATAACGTATAACGTATAACGTATAACGTATAACGTATAACGTATAACGTATAACGTATAACATATATCGTGTAACTTATGATGCATAGCCTATACTGTATAACGTATAACGTTTAACGTATAACGTATAACGTATAACGTATAACGTATAACGTATAACGTATAACGTATAACGTATAACGTATAACGTATAACGTGTAACGTATAACGTGTAACGTATAACGTGTAACGTATAACGTGTAACGTATAACGTGTAACGTATAACGTGTAACGTATAACGTGTAACGTATAACGTGTAACGTATAACGTGTAACGTATAACGTGTAACGTATAACGTGTAACGTATAACGTGTAACGTATAACGTATAACGTATAACGTAGAACGTATAACGTATAACGTATAACGTATAACGTATAACGTATAACGTATAACGTATAACGTATAACGTATAACGTAAAACATATAACGTGTAACTTATGATGCATAGCCTATACTGTATAACGTATAACGTATAACGTATGACGTATAACGTATAACGTATAACGTATAACGTATTACGTATAACGTATAACGTATAACGTATAACGTTTAACGTTTAACGTATGACGTATAACGTATAACGTATAACGTATAACGTATAACGTATAACGTATAACGTATAACATATAACGTCTAACTTATGATGCATAGCCTATACTGTATAACGTATAACGGTTAACGTATAACGTATAACGCACAACGTATAACGTATAACGTATAACGTATAACGTATAACGTATAACGTATAACGTATAACGTATAACGTATAACGTATAACGTATAACGTATAACGTATAACGTATAACGTGTAACGTATAACGTATAACGTATAACGTATAACGTATTACGTATAACGTATAACGTATAACGTATAACGTATAACGTATGACGTATAACGTATAACGTATAACGTATAACGTATAACGTATAACGTATAACGTATAACGTATAACGTATAACGTATAACGTATAACGTATAACGTATAACGTATAACGTATAACGTATAACGTATAACGTATAACATATAACGTGTAACTTATGATGCATAGCCTATACTGTATAACGTATAACGTTTAACGTATAACGTATAACGTATAACGTATAACGTATAACGTATAACGTATAACGTATAACGTATAACGTATAACGTATAACGTATAACGTATAACGTATAACGTGTAACGTATAACGTGTAACGAATAACGTGTAACGTATAACGTGTAACGTATAACGTGTAACGTATAACGTGTAACGTATAACGTGTAACGTATAACGTGTAACGTATAACGTATAACGTATAACGTATAACGTATAACGTATAACGTATAACGTATAACGTATAACGTATAACGTATAACGTATAACGTATAACGTATAACGTATAACGTATAACGTATAACGTAAAACATATAACGTGTAACTTATGATGCATAGCCTATACTGTATAACGTATAACGTATAACGTATGACGTATAACGTATAACGTATAACGTATAACGTATAACGTATAACGTATAATGTATAACGTATAACGTATAACTTATAACGTATAACGTATAACGTATAACGTATAACGTATAACGTATAACGTATAACGTATAACGTATAACATATAACGTATAACGTATAAGGAGTAACGAATAACGTATAACGTACAACGTATAACGTATAATGTATAACGTATAACGTATAACGTATATCGTATAACGTATGACGCATAACATATAACCTGTAACTTATGATGCATAGCCTATACTGTTTAACGTATAACGTATAACGTGTAACGTATAACGTATAACGTATAACGTATAACGTATAACGTATTACGTATAACGTATAACGTATAACGTATAACGTATAACGTATGACGTATAACGTATAACGTATAACGTATAACGTATAACGTATAACGTATAACGTATAACATATAACGTGTAACTTATGATGCATAGCCTATACTGTATAACGTATAACGTTTAACGTATAACGTATAACGTATAACGCACAACGTATAACGTATAACGTATAACGTATAACGTATAACGTATAACGTATAACGTATAACGTATAACGTATAACGTATAACGTATAACGTATAACGTATAACGTATAACGTATAACGTATAACGTATAACGAGTAACGAATAACGTATAACGTACAACGTATAACGTATAATGTATAACGTATAACGTATAACGTATATCGTATAACGTATGACGCATAACATATAACCTGTAACTTATGATGCATAGCCTATACTGTTTAACGTATAACGTATAACGTGTAACGTATAACGTATAACGTATAACGTATAACGTATTACGTATAACGTATAACGTATAACGTATAACGTATAACGTATGACGTATAACGTATAACGTATAACGTATAACGTATAACGTATAACGTATAACGTATAACATATAACGTGTAACTTATGATGCATAGCCTATACTGTATAACGTATAACGTTTAACGTATAACGTATAACGCACAACGTATAACGTATAACGTATAACGTATAACGTATAACGTATAACGTATAACGTATAACGTATAACGTATAACGTATAACGTATAACGTATAACGTATAACGTATAACGTATAACGTATAACGTATAACGTGTAACGTATAACGTGTAACGTATAACGTATAACGTATAACGTATTACGTATAACGTATAACGTATAACGTATAACGTATAACGTATGACGTATAACGTATAACGTATAACGTATAACGTATAACGTATAACGTATAACGTATAATGTATAACGTATAACGTATAACGTATAACGTATAACGTATAACGTATAACGTATAACGTATAACGTATAACGTATAACGTATAACGTATAACGTATAACGTATAACGTATAACGTATAACGTATAACGTATAACGTATAACGTATAACGTATAACATATAACGTGTAACTTATGATGCATAGCCTATACTGTATAACGTATAACGTTTAACGTATAACGTATAACGTACAACGTATAACGTTTAACGTATAACGTATAACGTACAACGTATAAAGTATAACGTATAACGTATAACGTATAACGTATAACGTATAACGTATAACGTATAACGCATAACGTATAACGTATAACGTATAACGTATAATGTATAACGTATAACGTATAACGTATAACGTGTAACGTATAACGTGTAACGTATAACGTATAACGTATAACGTGTAACGTATAACGTATAACGTATAACGTATAACGTATAACGTATAACGTATAACGTATAACGTATAACGTATAACGTATAACGTATAACGTGTAACGTATAACGTGTAACGTATAACGTGTAACGTATAACGTGTAACGTATAACGTGTAACGTATAACGTATAACGTATAACGTATAACGTATAACGTATAACGTATAACGTATAACGTATAACGTAAAACGTATAACGTATAACGTATAACGTATAACATATAACGTGTAACTTATGATGCATAGCCTATACTGTATAACGTATAACGTTTAACGTATAACGTATAGCGTTTAACGTATAACGTATAACGTATAACGTAAAACGTATAACGTATAACGTATAACGTATGACGTATAACGTATAACGTATAACGTATAACGTATAACGTATAACGTATAACGTCGAGCGTTTAGCGTATAACGTATAACGTATAACGTATAACGTATAACGTATAACGTATAACGTATAACGTGTAACGTATAGCGTGTAACGTATAACGTATAACGTATAACGTATAACGTATAACGTATAACGTATAACGTATAACGTATAACGTATAACGTATAACGCATAACATATAACCTGTAACTTATGATACATAGCCTATACTGTTTAACGTATAACGTATAACGCATAACGTATAACGTATAACGTATAACGTATAACGTATAACGTATAACGTATAACGTATAACGCATAACATATAACCTGTAACTTATGATACATAGCCTATACTGTTTAACGTATAACGTATAACGCATAACGTATAACGTATAACGTATAACGTATAACGTATAACGTATAACGTATAACGTATAACGTATAACGTATAACGTATAACGTATAACGTATAACGTATAACGTATAACGTATAACGTATAACGTATAACGTATAACGTATAACGTATAACGTATAACGTATAACGTATAACGTATAACGTATAACGTATAACGTATAACGTATAACGTATAACGTATAACGTATAACGTATAACGTATAACGTATAACGTATAACGTATAACGTATAACGTATAACGTATAACGTATAACGTATAACGTATAACGTATAACGTATAACGTATAACGTATAACGTATAACGTATAACGTATAACGTATAACGTATAACGTATAACGTATAACGTATAACGTATATCGTATAACGTATAACGTATAACGTATAACGTATAACGTATAACGTATAACGTATAACGTATAACGTATAACGTATAACGTATAACGTATAACGTATAACGTATAACGTATAACGTATAACGTATAACGTATAACGTATAACGTATAACGTATAACGTATAACGTATAACGTATAACGTATAACGTATAACGTATAACGTATAACGTATAACGTATAACGTATAACGTATAACGTATAACGTATAACGTATAACGTATAACGTATAACGTATAACGTATAACGTATAACGTATAACGTATAACGTATAACGTATAACGTATAACGTATAACGTATAACGTATAACGCATAACATATAACCTGTAACTTATGATACATAGCCTATACTGTTTAACGTATAACGTATAACGCATAACGTATAACGTATAACGTATAACGTATAACGTATAACGTATAACGTATAACGTATAACGTATAACATATAACGTGTAACTTATGATGCATAGCCTATACTGTATAACGTATAACGTTTAACGTATAACGTATAACGTATAACGTATAACGTATAACGTATAACGTATAACGTATAACGTATAACGTATAACGTATAACGTATAACGTATAACGTATAACGTATAACGTGTAACGTATAACGTGTAACGTATAACGTGTAACGTATAACGTGTAACGTATAACGTGTAACGTATAACGTGTAACGTATAACGTGTAACGTATAACGTGTAACGTATAACGTGTAACGTATAACGTGTAACGTATAACGTGTAACGTATAACGTGTAACGTATAACGTATAACGTATAACGTAGAACGTATAACGTATAACGTATAACGTATAACGTATAACGTATAACGTATAACGTATAACGTATAACGTATAACGTAAAACATATAACGTGTAACTTATGATGCATAGCCTATACTGTATAACGTATAACGTATAACGTATGACGTATAACGTATAACGTATAACGTATAACGTATTACGTATAACGTATAACGTATAACGTATAACGTTTAACGTTTAACGTATGACGTATAACGTATAACGTATAACGTATAACGTATAACGTATAACGTATAACGTATAACGTATAACATATAACGTGTAACTTATGATGCATAGCCTATACTGTATAACGTATAACGGTTAACGTATAACGTATAACGCACAACGTATAACGTATAACGTATAACGTATAACGTATAACGTATAACGTATAACGTATAACGTATAACGTATAACGTATAACGTATAACGTATAACGTATAACGTATAACGTATAACGTATAACGTGTAACGTATAACGTATAACGTATAACGTATAACGTATTACGTATAACGTATAACGTATAACGTATAACGTATAACGTATGACGTATAACGTATAACGTATAACGTATAACGTATAACGTATAACGTATAACGTATAACGTATAACGTATAACGTATAACGTATAACGTATAACGTATAACGTATAACGTATAACGTATAACGTATAACGTATAACGTATAACGTATAACGTATAACATATAACGTGTAACTTATGATGCATAGCCTATACTGTATAACGTATAACGTTTAACGTATAACGTATAACGTATAACGTATAACGTATAACGTATAACGTATAACGTATAACGTATAACGTATAACGTATAACGTATAACGTATAACGTATAACGTGTAACGTATAACGTGTAACGAATAACGTGTAACGTATAACGTGTAACGTATAACGTGTAACGTATAACGTGTAACGTATAACGTGTAACGTATAACGTGTAACGTATAACGTATAACGTATAACGTATAACGTATAACGTATAACGTATAACGTATAACGTATAACGTATAACGTATAACGTATAACGTATAACGTATAACGTATAACGTATAACGTATAACGTAAAACATATAACGTGTAACTTATGATGCATAGCCTATACTGTATAACGTATAACGTATAACGTATGACGTATAACGTATAACGTATAACGTATAACGTATAACGTATAACGTATAATGTATAACGTATAACGTATAACTTATAACGTATAACGTATAACGTATAACGTATAACGTATAACGTATAACCTATAACGTATAACGTATAACGTATAACGTATAACGAGTAACGAATAACGTATAACGTACAACGTATAACGTATAATGTATAACGTATAACGTATAACGTATATCGTATAACGTATGACGCATAACATATAACCTGTAACTTATGATGCATAGCCTATACTGTTTAACGTATAACGTATAACGTGTAACGTATAACGTATAACGTATAACGTATAACGTATAACGTATTACGTACAACGTATAACGTATAACGTATAACGTATAACGTATGACGTATAACGTATAACGTATAACGTATAACGTATAACGTATAACGTATAACGTATAACGTAAAACATATAACGTGTAACTTATGATGCATAGCCTATACTGTATAACGTATAACGTATAACGTATGACGTATAACGTATAACGTATAACGTATAACGTATAACGTATAACGTATAACGTATAATGTATAACGTATAACGTATAACTTATAACGTATAACGTATAACGTATAACGTATAACGTATAACGTATAACGTATAACGTATAACGTATAACGTATAACGTATAACGAGTAACGAATAACGTATAACGTACAACGTATAACGTATAATGTATAACGTATAACGTATAACGTATATCGTATAACGTATGACGCATAACATATAACCTGTAACTTATGATGCATAGCCTATACTGTTTAACGTATAACGTATAACGTGTAACGTATAACGTATAACGTATAACGTATAACGTATAACGTATTACGTACAACGTATAACGTATAACGTATAACGTATAACGTATGACGTATAACGTATAACGTATAACGTATAACGTATAACGTATAACGTATAACGTATAACATATAACGTGTAACTTATGATGCATAGCCTATACTGTATAACGTATAACGTTTAACGTATAACGTATAACGCACAACGTATAACGTATAACGTATAACGTATAACGTATAACGTATAACGTATAACGTACAACGTATAACGTATAACGTATAACGTATAACGTATAACGTATAACGTATAACGTGTAACGTATAACGTGTAACGTATAACGTATAACGTATAACGTATAACGTATTACGTATAACGTATAACGTATAACGTATAACGTATAACGTATGACGTATAACGTATAACGTATAACGTATAACGTATAACGTATAACGTATAACGTATAACGTATAACGTATAACGTATAACGTATAACGTATAACGTGTAACGTATAACGTATAACGTATAACGTATAACGTATAACGTATAACGTATAACGTATAACGTATAACGTATAACGTATAACGTATAACGTATAACGTATAACATATAACGTGTAACTTATGATGCATAGCCTATACTGTATAACGTATACCGTTTAACGTATAACGTATAACGTACAACGTATAACGTTTAACGTATAACGTATAACGTACAACGTATAAAGTATAACGTATAACGTATAACGTATAACGTATAACGTATAACGTATAACGTATAACGTATAACGTATAACGCATAACGTATAACGTATAACGTACAACGTATAACGTTTAACGTATAACGTATAACGTATGCGTATAACGTATAACGTATAACGTATGACGTATAACGTATAACGTATAACGTATAACGTATAACGTATAACGTATAACGTATATCGTTTAACGTATAACGTATAACGTATAACGTATATCGTATAACGAATAACGAATAACGTATAACGTACAACGTATAACGTATAATGTATAACGTATAACGTATAACGCATATCGTATAACGTATGACGCATAACATATAACCTGTAACTTATGATGCATAGCCTATACTGTTTAACGTATAACGTATAACGTGTAACGTATAACGTATAACGTATAACGTGTAACGTATAACGTATAACGTATAACGTATAGCGTATAACGCATAACGTATAACGCATAACGTATAACGTATAACGTGTAACGTATAACGTATAACGTATAACGTGTAACGTATAACGTATAAGGTATAACGTATAACGTATAACGTATAACGTATAACGTATAACGTATAACGTATAACGTATAACGTATAACGTGTAACGTATAACGTGTAACGTATAACGTGTAACGTATAACGTGTAACGTATAACGTGTAACGTATAACGTATAACGTATAACGTATAACGTATAACGTATAACGTATAACGTATAACGTATAACGTAAAACGTATAACGTATAACGTATAACGTATAACGTATAACGTATAACATATAACGTGTAACTTATGATGCATAGCCTATACTGTATAACGTATAACGTTTAACGTATAACGTATAGCGTTTAACGTATAACGTATAACGTATAACGTATAACGTATAACGTATAACGTATAACGTATGACGTATAACGTATAACGTATAACGTATAACGTATAACGTATAACGTATACTGTTTAACGTATAACGTATAACGTATAACGTATAACGTATAACGTATAACGTATAACGTATAACGTATAACGTATAACGTATAACGTGTAACGTATAGCGTGTAACGTATAACGTGTAACGTATAACGTGTAACGTATAACGTATAACGCATAACGTATAACGTATAACGTATAACGTATAACGTATAACGTATAACGTATAACGTATAGCGTTTAACGTATAACGTATAACGTATAACGTATAACGTATAACGTATAACATATAACGTGTAACTTATGATGCATAGCCTATACTGTATAACGTATAACGTTTAACGTATAACGTATAACGCACAACGTATAACGTATAACGTATAACGTATAACGTATAACGTATAACGTATAACGTATAACGTATAACGTATAACGTATAACGTATAACGTATAACGTATAACGTATAACGTATAACGTGTAACGTATAACGTATAACGTATAACGTATAACGTATTACGTATAACGTATAACGTATAACGTATAACGTATAACGTATGACGTATAACGTATAACGTATAACGTATAACGTATAACGTATAACGTATAACGTATAACGTATAACGTATAACGTATAACGTATAACGTATAACGTATAACGTATAACGTATAACGTATAACGTATAACGTATAACGTATAACGTATAACGTATAACGTATAACGTATAACGTATAACGTATAACGTATAACGTATAACGTATAACGTATAACGTATAACGTATAACGTATAACGTATAACGTATAACGTATAACGTATAACGTATAACATATAACGTGTAACTTATGATGCATAGCCTATACTGTATAACGTATAACGTTTAACGTATAACGTATAGCGTTTAACGTATAACGTATAACGTATAACGTATAACGTATAACGTATAACGTATAACGTATAACGTATAACGTATAACGTATAACGTATAACGTATAACGTATAACGTATAACGTATAACATATAACGTGTAACTTATGATGCATAGCCTATACTGTATAACGTATAACGGTTAACGTATAACGTATAACGCACAACGTATAACGTATAACGTATAATGTATAACGTATAACGTATAACGTATAACGTATAACGTATAACGTATAACGTATATCGTATAACGTATAACGTATAACGTATAACGTATAACGTATAACGTATAACGTATAACGTATAACGAATAACGAATAACGTATAACGTACAACGTATAACGTATAATGTATAACGTATAACGTATAACGTATATCGTATAACGTATGACGCATAACATATAACCTGTAACTTATGATGCATAGCCTATACTGTTTAACGTATAACGTATAACGTGTAACATATAACGTGTAACTTATGATGCATAGCCTATACTGTATAACGTATAACGTTTAACGTATAACGTATAACGTATAACGTATAACGTATAACGTATAACGTATAACGTATAACGTATAACATATAACGTGTAACTTATGATGCATAGCCTATACTGTATAACGTATAACGTTTAACGTATAACGTATAACGTATAACGTATAACGTATAACGTATAACGTATAACATATAACGTGTAACTTATGATGCATAGCCTATACTGTATAACGTATAACGTTTAACGTATAACGTATAACGTTTAACGTATAACGTATAACGTATAACGTATAACGTATAACGTATAACGTATAACGTATAACATATAACGTGTAACTTATGATGCATAGCCTATACTGTATAACGTATAACGTTTAACGTATAACGTATAGCGTTTAACGTATAACGTATAACGTATAACGTATAACGTATAACGTATAACGTATAACGTATAACGTATAACGTATAACGTATAACGTATAACGTATAACGTATAACGTATAACGTATAACGTATAACGTATAACGTATAACGTATAACGTATAACGTATAACGTATAACGTATAACGTATACCGTATAACGTATAACGTATAACGTATAACGTATAACGTATAACGTATAACGTATAACGTATAACGTATAACGTATAACGTATAACGTATAACGTATAACGTATAACGTATAACGTATAACGTATAACGTATAACGTATAACGTATAACGTATAACGTATAACGTATAACGTATAACGTATAACGTATAACGTATAACGTATAACGTATAACGTATAACGTATAACGTATAACGTATAACGTATAACGTATAACGTATAACGTATAACGTATAACGTATAACGTATAACGTATAACGTATAACGTATAACGTATAACGTATAACGCATAACATATAACCTGTAACTTATGATACATAGCCTATACTGTTTAACGTATAACGTATAACGCATAACGTATAACGTATAACGTATAACGTATAACGTATAACGTATAACGTATAACGTATAACGTATAACGTATAACGTATAACGTATAACGTATAACGTATAACGTATAACGTATAACGTATAACGTATAACGTATAACGTATAACGTATAACGTATAACGTATAACGTATAACGTATAACGTATAACGTATAACATATAACGTGTAACTTATGATGCATAGCCTATACTGTATAACGTATAACGTTTAACGTATAACGTATAGCGTTTAACGTATAACGTATAACGTATAACGTATAACGTATAACGTATAACGTATAACGTATAACGTATAACGTATAACGTATAACGTATAACGTATAACGTATAACGTATAACATATAACGTGTAACTTATGATGCATAGCCTATACTGTATAACGTATAACGGTTAACGTATAACGTATAACGCACAACGTATAACGTATAACGTATAATGTATAACGTATAACGTATAACGTATAACGTATAACGTATAACGTATAACGTATATCGTATAACGTATAACGTATAACGTATAACGTATAACGTATAACGTATAACGTATAACGTATAACGAATAACGAATAACGTATAACGTACAACGTATAACGTATAATGTATAACGTATAACGTATAACGTATATCGTATAACGTATGACGCATAACATATAACCTGTAACTTATGATGCATAGCCTATACTGTTTAACGTATAACGTATAACGTGTAACGTATAACGTATAACGTATAACGTATAACGTATTACGTATAACGTATAACGTATAACGTATAACGTTCAACGTATGACGTATAACGTATAACGTATAACGTATAACCTATAACGTATAACGTATAACGTATAACATATAACGTGTAATTTATGATGCATAGCCTATACTGTATAACGTATAACGGTTAACGTATAACGTATAACGCACAACGTATAACGTATAACGTATAACGTATAACGTATAACGTATAACGTATAACGTATAACGTATAACGTATAACGTATAACGTATAACGTATAACGTATAACGTATAACGTGTAACGTATAACGTATAACGTATAACGTATAACGTATTACGTATAACGTATAACGTATAACGTATAACGTATAACGTATGACGTATAACGTATAACGTATAACGTATAACGTATAACGTATAACGTATAACGTATAACGTATAACGTATAACGTATAACGTATAACGTATAACGTATAACGTATAACGTATAACGTATAACGTAAAACGTATAACATATAACGTGTAACTTATGATGCATAGCCTATACTGTATAACGTATAACGTTTAACGTATAACGTATAACGTATAACGTATAACGTATAACGTATAACGTATAACGTATAACGTATAACGTATAACGTATAACGTATAACGTATAACGTATAACGTATAACGTATAACGTATAACGTATAACGTGTAACGTATAACGTGTAACGTATAACGTGTAACGAATAACGTGTAACGTATAACGTGTAACGTATAACGTGTAACGTATAACGTGTAACGTATAACGTGTAACGTATAACGTGTAACGTATAACGTATAACGTATAACGTATAACGTATAACGTATAACGTATAACGTATAACGTATAACGTAAAACGTATAACGTATAACGTAAAACATATAACGTGTAACTTATGATGCATAGCCTATACTGTATAACGTATAACGTATAACGTATGACGTATAACGTATAACGTATAACGTATAACGTATAACGTATAACGTATAACGTATAATGTATAACGTATAACGTATAACGTATAACGTATAACGTATAACGTATAACGTATAACGTATAACGTATAACGTATAACGTATAACGTATAACGTATAACGTATAACGTATAACGTATAACGTATAACGAGTAACGAATAACGTATAACGTACAACGTATAACGTATAATGTATAACGTATAACGTATAACGTATATCGTATAACGTATGACGCATAACATATAACCTGTAACTTATGATGCATAGCCTATACTGTTTAACGTATAACGTATAACGTGTAACGTATAACGTATAACGTATAACGTATAACGTATTACGTATAACGTATAACGTATAACGTATAACGTATAACGTATGACGTATAACGTATAACGTATAACGTATAACGTATAACGTATAACGTATAACGTATAACATATAACGTGTAACTTATGATGCATTGCCTATACTGTATAACGTATAACGTTTAACGTATAACGTATAACGCACAACGTATAACGTATAACGTATAACGTATAACGTATAACGTATAACGTATAACGTATAACGTATAACGTATAACGTATAACGTATAACGTATAACGTATAACGTATAACGTATAACGTGTAACGTATAACGTGTAACGTATAACGTATAACGTATAACGTATAACGTATTACGTATAACGTATAACGTATAACGTATAACGTATAACGTATGACGTATAACGTATAACGTATAACGTATAACGTATAACGTATAACGTATAACGTATAACGTATAACGTATAACGTATAACGTATAACGTATAACGTATAACGTATAACGTATAACGTATAACGTATAACGTATAACGTATAACGTATAACGTATAACGTATAACGTATAACGTATAACGTATAACGTATAACGTATAACGTATAACGTATAACGTATAACATATAACGTGTAACTTATGATGCATAGCCTATACTGTATAACGTATAACGTTTAACGTATAACGTATAACGTACAACGTATAACGTTTAACGTATAACGTATAACGTACAACGTATAAAGTATAACGTATAACGTATAACGTATAACGTATAACGTATAACGTATAACGCATAACGTATAACGTATAACGTATAACGTATAACGTATAACGTATAACGTATAACGTATAACGTATAACGTATAACGTGTAACGTATAACGTGTAACGTATAACGTATAACGTATAACGTGTAACGTATAACGTATAACGTATAACGTATAACGTATAACGTATAACGTATAACGTATAACGTATAACGTATAACGTATAACGTATAACGTGTAACGTATAACGTGTAACGTATAACGTATAACGTATAACGTATAACGTATAACGTATAACGTAAAACGTATAACGTATAACGTATAACGTATAACATATAACGTGTAACTTATGATGCATAGCCTATACTGTATAACGTATAACGTTTAACGTATAACGTATAGCGTTTAACGTATAACGTATAACGTATAACGTAAAACGTATAACGTATAACGTATAACGTATGACGTATAACGTATAACGTATAACGTATAACGTATAACGTATAACGTATAACGTCGAGCGTTTAACGTATAACGTATAACGTATAACGTATAACGTATAACGTATAACGTATAACGTATAACGTGTAACGTATAGCGTGTAACGTATAACGTGTAACGTATAACGTGTAACGTATAACGTATAACGTATAACGTATAACGTATAACGTATAACGTATAACGTATAACGTAAAACGTATAACGTATAACGTATAACGTATAACGTATAACGTATAACGTATAACGTATAACGTATAACGTATAACGTATAACATATAACGTGTAACTTATGATGCATAGCCTATACTGTATAACGTATAACGTTTAACGTATAACGTATAACGTATAACGTATAACGTATAACGTATAACGTATAACGTATAACGTATAACGTGTAACGTATAACGTATAACGTATAACGTATAACGTATAACGTATAACGTATAACGTATAACGTATAACGTATAACGATTAACGTATAACGTATAACGTATAACGTATAACGTATAACGTATAACGTATAACGTATAACGTATAACGTATAACGTATAACGTATAACGTATAACGTATAACGTATAACGTATAACGTATAACGTATAACGTATAACGTATAACGTATAACGTATAACGTATAACGTATAACGTATAACGTATAACGTATAACGTATAACGTATAACGTATAACGTATAACGTATAACGTATAACGTATAACGTATAACGTATAACGTATAACGTATAACGTATAACGTATAACGTATAACGTATAACGTATAACGTATAACGTATAACGTATAACGTATAACGTATAACGTATAACGTATAACGTATAACGTATAACGTATAACGTATAACGTATAACGTATAACGTATAACGTATAACGTATAACGTATAACGTATAACGTATAACGTATAACGTATAACGTATAACGTATAACGTATAACGTATAACGTATAACGTATAACGTATAACGTATAACGTATAACGTATAACGTATAACGTATAACGTATAACGTATAACGTATAACGTATAACGTATAACGTATAACGTATAACGTATAACGCATATCGTATAACGTATGACGCATAACATATAACCTGTAACTTATGATGCATAGCCTATACTGTTTAACGTATAACGTATAACGTGTAACGTATAACGTATAACGTATAACGTGTAACGTATAACGTATAACGTATAACGTATAGCGTATAACGCATAACGGATAACGCATAACGTATAACGTATAACGTGTAACGTATAACGTATAACGTATAACGTGTAACGTATAACGTATAACGTATAACGTATAACGTATAACGTATAACGTATAACGTATAACGTATAACGTATAACGTATAACGTATAACGTGTAACGTATAACGTGTAACGTATAACGTGTAACGTATAACGTGTAACGAATAACGTGTAACGTATAACGTGTAACGTATAACGTGTAACGTATAACGTGTAACGTATAACGTGTAACGTATAACGTATAACGTATAACGTATAACATATAACGTGTAACTTATGATGCATAGCCTATACTGTATAACGTATAACGGTTAACGTATAACGTATAACGCACAACGTATAACGTATAACGTATAATGTATAACGTATAACGTATAACGTATAACGTATAACGTATAACGTATAACGTATAACGTATAACGTGTAACGTATAACGTATAACGTATAACGTATAACGTATAACGTATAACGTATAACGTATAACGTATAACGTATAACGATTAACGTATAACGTATAACGTATAACGTATAACGTATAACGTATAACGTATAACGTATAACGTATAACGTATAACGTATAACGTATAACGTATAACGTATAACGTATAACGTATAACGTATAACGTATAACGTATAACGTATAACGTATAACGTATAACGTATAACGTATAACGTATAACGTATAACGTATAACGTGTAACGTATAACGTATAACGTATAACGTATAACGTGTAACGTATAACGTATAACGTATAACGTATAACGTATAACGTATAACGTATAACGTATAACGTATAACGTATAACGTATAACGTATAACGTATAACGTATAACGTAACACGTATAACGTATAACGTATAACGTATAACGTATAACGCATATCGTATAACGTATGACGCATAACATATAACCTGTAACTTATGATGCATAGCCTATACTGTTTAACGTATAACGTATAACGTGTAACGTATAACGTATAACGTATAACGTGTAACGTATAACGTATAACGTATAACGTATAGCGTATAACGCATAACGGATAACGCATAACGTATAACGTATAACGTGTAACGTATAACGTATAACGTATAACGTGTAACGTATAACGTATAACGTATAACGTATAACGTATAACGTATAACGTGTAACGTATAGCGTGTAACGTATAACGTGTAACGTATAACGTGTAACGTATAACGTATAACGTATAACGTATAACGTATAACGTATAACGTATAACGTATAACGTAAAACGTATAACGTATAACGTATAACGTATAACGTATAACGTATAACGTATAACGTATAACGTATAACGTATAACGTATAACATATAACGTGTAACTTATGATGCATAGCCTATACTGTATAACGTATAACGTTTAACGTATAACGTATAACGTATAACGTATAACGTATAACGTATAACGTATAACGTATAACGTATAACGTGTAACGTATAACGTATAACGTATAACGTATAACGTATAACGTATAACGTATAACGTATAACGTATAACGTATAACGATTAACGTATAACGTATAACGTATAACGTATAACGTATAACGTATAACGTATAACGTATAACGTATAACGTATAACGTATAACGTATAACGTATAACGTATAACGTATAACGTATAACGTATAACGTATAACGTATAACGTATAACGTATAACGTATAACGTATAACGTATAACGTATAACGTATAACGTATAACGTATAACGTATAACGTATAACGTATAACGTATAACGTATAACGTATAACGTATAACGTATAACGTATAACGTATAACGTATAACGTATAACGTATAACGTATAACGTATAACGTATAACGTATAACGTATAACGTATAACGTATAACGTATAACGTATAACGTATAACGTATAACGTATAACGTATAACGTATAACGTATAACGTATAACGTATAACGTATAACGTATAACGTATAACGTATAACGTATAACGTATAACGTATAACGTATAACGTATAACGTATAACGTATAACGTATAACGTATAACGTATAACGTATAACGTATAACGTATAACGTATAACGTATAACGTATAACGTATAACGTATAACGTATAACGTATAACGTATAACGTATAACGCATATCGTATAACGTATGACGCATAACATATAACCTGTAACTTATGATGCATAGCCTATACTGTTTAACGTATAACGTATAACGTGTAACGTATAACGTATAACGTATAACGTGTAACGTATAACGTATAACGTATAACGTATAGCGTATAACGCATAACGGATAACGCATAACGTATAACGTATAACGTGTAACGTATAACGTATAACGTATAACGTGTAACGTATAACGTATAACGTATAACGTATAACGTATAACGTATAACGTATAACGTATAACGTATAACGTATAACGTATAACGTATAACGTGTAACGTATAACGTGTAACGTATAACGTGTAACGTATAACGTGTAACGAATAACGTGTAACGTATAACGTGTAACGTATAACGTGTAACGTATAACGTGTAACGTATAACGTGTAACGTATAACGTATAACGTATAACGTATAACATATAACGTGTAACTTATGATGCATAGCCTATACTGTATAACGTATAACGGTTAACGTATAACGTATAACGCACAACGTATAACGTATAACGTATAATGTATAACGTATAACGTATAACGTATAACGTATAACGTATAACGTATAACGTATATCGTATAACGTATAACGTATAACGTATAACGTATAACGTATAACGTATAACGTATAACGTATAACGAATAACGAATAACGTATAACGTACAACGTATAACGTATAATGTATAACGTATAACGTATAACGTATATCGTATAACGTATGACGCATAACATATAACCTGTAACTTATGATGCATAGCCTATACTGTTTAACGTATAACGTATAACGTGTAACGTATAACGTATAACGTATAACGTATAACGTATTACGTATAACGTATAACGTATAACGTATAACGTTCAACGTATGACGTATAACGTATAACGTATAACGTATAACCTATAACGTATAACGTATAACGTATAACATATAACGTGTAATTTATGATGCATAGCCTATACTGTATAACGTATAACGGTTAACGTATAACGTATAACGCACAACGTATAACGTATAACGTATAACGTATAACGTATAACGTATAACGTATAACGTATAACGTATAACGTATAACGTATAACGTATAACGTATAACGTATAACGTATAACGTGTAACGTATAACGTATAACGTATAACGTATAACGTATAACGTATTACGTATAACGTATAACGTATAACGTATAACGTATAACGTATAACGAATAACGAATAACGTATAACGTACAACGTATAACGTATAATGTATAACGTATAACGTATAACGTATAACGTATAACGTATAACGTATAACGTATAACGTATAACGTATAACGTATAATGTATAACGTATAACGTATAACGTATAACGTATAACGTATAACGTATAACGTATAACGCACAACGTATAACGTATAACGTATAATGTATAACGTATAACGTATAACGTATAACGTATAACGTATAACGTATAACGTATAACGTGTAACGTATAACGTATAACGTATAACGTATAGCGTATAACGCATAACGGATAACGCATAACGTATAACGTATAACGTGTAACGTATAACGTATAACGTATAACGTGTAACGTATAACGTATAACGTATAACGTATAACGTATAACGTATAACGTGTAACGTATAGCGTGTAACGTATAACGTGTAACGTATAACGTGTAACGTATAACGTATAACGTATAACGTATAACGTATAACGTATAACGTATAACGTATAACGTAAAACGTATAACGTATAACGTATAACGTATAACGTATAACGTATAACGTATAACGTATAACGTATAACGTATAACGTATAACATATAACGTGTAACTTATGATGCATAGCCTATACTGTATAACGTATAACGTTTAACGTATAACGTATAACGTATAACGTATAACGTATAACGTATAACGTATAACGTATAACGTATAACGTGTAACGTATAACGTATAACGTATAACGTATAACGTATAACGTATAACGTATAACGTATAACGTATAACGTATAACGATTAACGTATAACGTATAACGTATAACGTATAACGTATAACGTATAACGTATAACGTATAACGTATAACGTATAACGTATAACGTATAACGTATAACGTATAACGTATAACGTATAACGTATAACGTATAACGTATAACGTATAACGTATAACGTATAACGTATAACGTATAACGTATAACGTATAACGTATAACGTATAACGTATAACGTATAACGTATAACGTATAACGTATAACGTATAACGTATAACGTATAACGTATAACGTATAACGTATAACGTATAACGTATAACGTATAACGTATAACGTATAACGTATAACGTATAACGTATAACGTATAACGTATAACGTATAACGTATAACGTATAACGTATAACGTATAACGTATAACGTATAACGTATAACGTATAACGTATAACGTATAACGTATAACGTATAACGTATAACGTATAACGTATAACGTATAACGTATAACGTATAACGTATAACGTATAACGTATAACGTATAACGTATAACGTATAACGTATAACGTATAACGTATAACGTATAACGTATAACGTATAACGCATATCGTATAACGTATGACGCATAACATATAACCTGTAACTTATGATGCATAGCCTATACTGTTTAACGTATAACGTATAACGTGTAACGTATAACGTATAACGTATAACGTGTAACGTATAACGTATAACGTATAACGTATAGCGTATAACGCATAACGGATAACGCATAACGTGTAACGTATAACGTATAACGTATAACGTGTAACGTATAACGTATAACGTATAACGTATAACGTATAACGTATAACGTATAACGTATAACGTATAACGTATAACGTATAACGTATAACGTGTAACGTATAACGTGTAACGTATAACGTGTAACGTATAACGTGTAACGAATAACGTGTAACGTATAACGTGTAACGTATAACGTGTAACGTATAACGTGTAACGTATAACGTGTAACGTATAACGTATAACGTATAACGTATAACATATAACGTGTAACTTATGATGCATAGCCTATACTGTATAACGTATAACGGTTAACGTATAACGTATAACGCACAACGTATAACGTATAACGTATAATGTATAACGTATAACGTATAACGTATAACGTATAACGTATAACGTATAACGTATATCGTATAACGTATAACGTATAACGTATAACGTATAACGTATAACGTATAACGTATAACGTATAACGAATAACGAATAACGTATAACGTACAACGTATAACGTATAATGTATAACGTATAACGTATAACGTATATCGTATAACGTATGACGCATAACATATAACCTGTAACTTATGATGCATAGCCTATACTGTTTAACGTATAACGTATAACGTGTAACGTATAACGTATAACGTATAACGTATAACGTATTACGTATAACGTATAACGTATAACGTATAACGTTCAACGTATGACGTATAACGTATAACGTATAACGTATAACCTATAACGTATAACGTATAACGTATAACATATAACGTGTAATTTATGATGCATAGCCTATACTGTATAACGTATAACGGTTAACGTATAACGTATAACGCACAACGTATAACGTATAACGTATAACGTATAACGTATAACGTATAACGTATAACGTATAACGTATAACGTATAACGTATAACGTATAACGTATAACGTATAACGTATAACGTGTAACGTATAACGTATAACGTATAACGTATAACGTATTACGTATAACGTATAACGTATAACGTATAACGTATAACGTATAACGAATAACGAATAACGTATAACGTACAACGTATAACGTATAATGTATAACGTATAACGTATAACGTATATCGTATAACGTATGACGCATAACATATAACCTGTAACTTATGATGCATAGCCTATACTGTTTAACGTATAACGTATAACGTGTAACGTATAACGTATAACGTATAACGTATAACGTATTACGTATAACGTATAACGTATAACGTATAACGTTCAACGTATGACGTATAACGTATAACGTATAACGTATAACCTATAACGTATAACGTATAACGTATAACATATAACGTGTAATTTATGATGCATAGCCTATACTGTATAACGTATAACGGTTAACGTATAACGTATAACGCACAACGTATAACGTATAACGTATAACGTATAACGTATAACGTATAACGTATAACGTATAACGTATAACGTATAACGTATAACGTATAACGTATAACGTATAACGTATAACGTGTAACGTATAACGTATAACGTATAACGTATAACGTATTACGTATAACGTATAACGTATAACGTATAACGTATAACGTATGACGTATAACGTATAACGTATAACGTATAACGTATAACGTATAACGTATAACGTATAACGTATAACGTATAACGTATAACGTATAACGTATAACGTATAACGTAAAACGTATAACATATAACGTGTAACTTATGATGCATAGCCTATACTGTATAACGTATAACGTTTAACGTATAACGTATAACGTATAACGTATAACGTATAACGTATAACGTATAACGTATAACGTATAACGTATAACGTATAACGTATAACGTATAACGTATAACGTATAACGTATAACGTATAACGTATAACGTATAACGTGTAACGTATAACGTGTAACGAATAACGTGTAACGTATAACGTGTAACGTATAACGTGTAACGTATAACGTGTAACGTATAACGTGTAACGTATAACGTGTAACGTATAACGTATAACGTATAACGTATAACGTATAACGTATAACGTATAACGTATAACGTATAACGTAAAACGTATAACGTATAACGTAAAACATATAACGTGTAACTTATGATGCATAGCCTATACTGTATAACGTATAACGTATAACGTATGACGTATAACGTATAACGTATAACGTATAACGTATAACGTATAACGTATAACGTATAATGTATAACGTATAACGTATAACGTATAACGTATAACGTATAACGTATAACGTATAACGTATAACGTATAACGTATAACGTATAACGTATAACGTATAACGTATAACGTATAACGTATAACGTATAACGAGTAACGAATAACGTATAACGTACAACGTATAACGTATAATGTATAACGTATAACGTATAACGTATATCGTATAACGTATGACGCATAACATATAACCTGTAACTTATGATGCATAGCCTATACTGTTTAACGTATAACGTATAACGTGTAACGTATAACGTATAACGTATAACGTATAACGTATAACGTATTACGTATAACGTATAACGTATAACGTATAACGTATAACGTATGACGTATAACGTATAACGTATAACGTATAACGTATAACGTATAACGTATAACGTATAACATATAACGTGTAACTTATGATGCATTGCCTATACTGTATAACGTATAACGTTTAACGTATAACGTATAACGCACAACGTATAACGTATAACGTATAACGTATAACGTATAACGTATAACGTATAACGTATAACGTATAACGTATAACGTATAACGTATAACGTATAACGTATAACGTATAACGTATAACGTATAACGTGTAACGTATAACGTGTAACGTATAACGTATAACGTATAACGTATAACGTATTACGTATAACGTATAACGTATAACGTATAACGTATAACGTATGACGTATAACGTATAAC
This sequence comes from Ptiloglossa arizonensis, assembly GCF_051014685.1. Taxonomy (NCBI): domain Eukaryota; kingdom Metazoa; phylum Arthropoda; class Insecta; order Hymenoptera; family Colletidae; genus Ptiloglossa; species Ptiloglossa arizonensis. Next base: position 16,179 of record NW_027480016.1, on the reverse strand, counting down.
GTATAACGTATAACGTATAACGTATAACGTATAACGTATAACGTATAACGTATAACGTATAACGTATAACGTATAACGTATAACGTATAACGTATAACGTATAACGTATAACGTATAACGTATAACGTATAACGTATAACGTATAACGTATAACGTATAACGTATAACGTATAACGTATAACGTATAACGTATAACGTATAACGTATAACATATAACGTGTAACTTATGATGCATAGCCTATACTGTATAACGTATAACGTTTAACGTATAACGTATAACGTACAACGTATAACGTTTAACGTATAACGTATAACGTACAACGTATAAAGTATAACGTATAACGTATAACGTATAACGTATAACGTATAACGTATAACGTATAACGCATAACGTATAACGTATAACGTATAACGTATAACGTATAACGTATAACGTATAACGTATAACGTATAACGTATAACGTGTAACGTATAACGTGTAACGTATAACGTATAACGTATAACGTGTAACGTATAACGTATAACGTATAACGTATAACGTATAACGTATAACGTATAACGTATAACGTATAACGTATAACGTATAACGTATAACGTGTAACGTATAACGTGTAACGTATAACGTATAACGTATAACGTATAACGTATAACGTATAACGTAAAACGTATAACGTATAACGTATAACGTATAACATATAACGTGTAACTTATGATGCATAGCCTATACTGTATAACGTATAACGTTTAACGTATAACGTATAGCGTTTAACGTATAACGTATAACGTATAACGTAAAACGTATAACGTATAACGTATAACGTATGACGTATAACGTATAACGTATAACGTATAACGTATAACGTATAACGTATAACGTCGAGCGTTTAACGTATAACGTATAACGTATAACGTATAACGTATAACGTATAACGTATAACGTATAACGTATAACGTGTAACGTATAACGTGTAACGTATAACGTATAACGTATAACGTGTAACGTATAACGTATAACGTATAACGTATAACGTATAACGTATAACGTATAACGTATAACGTATAACGTATAACGTATAACGTATAACGTGTAACGTATAACGTGTAACGTATAACGTATAACGTATAACGTATAACGTATAACGTATAACGTAAAACGTATAACGTATAACGTATAACGTATAACATATAACGTGTAACTTATGATGCATAGCCTATACTGTATAACGTATAACGTTTAACGTATAACGTATAGCGTTTAACGTATAACGTATAACGTATAACGTAAAACGTATAACGTATAACGTATAACGTATGACGTATAACGTATAACGTATAACGTATAACGTATAACGTATAACGTATAACGTCGAGCGTTTAACGTATAACGTATAACGTATAACGTATAACGTATAACGTATAACGTATAACGTATAACGTGTAACGTATAGCGTGTAACGTATAACGTGTAACGTATAACGTGTAACGTATAACGTATAACGTATAACGTATAACGTATAACGTATAACGTATAACGTATAACGTAAAACGTATAACGTATAACGTATAACGTATAACGTATAACGTATAACGTATAACGTATAACGTATAACGTATAACGTATAACATATAACGTGTAACTTATGATGCATAGCCTATACTGTATAACGTATAACGTTTAACGTATAACGTATAACGTATAACGTATAACGTATAACGTATAACGTATAACGTATAACGTATAACGTATAACGTGTAACGTATAACGTATAACGTATAACGTATAACGTATAACGTATAACGTATAACGTATAACGTATAACGTATAACGTATAACGTATAACGTATAACGTATAACGTATAACGTATAACGTATAACGTATAACGTATAACGTATAACGTATAACGTATAACGTATAACGTATAACGTATAACGTATAACGTATAACGTATAACGTATAACGTATAACGTATAACGTATAACGTATAACGTATAACGTATAACGTATAACGTATAACGTATAACGTATAACGTATAACGTATAACGTATAACATATAACGTGTAACTTATGATGCATAGCCTATACTGTATAACGTATAACGTTTAACGTATAACGTATAGCGTTTAACGTATAACGTATAACGTATAACGTATAACGTATAACGTATAACGTATAACGTATAACGTATAACGTATAACGTATAACGTATAACGTATAACGTATAACGTATAACATATAACGTGTAACTTATGATGCATAGCCTATACTGTATAACGTATAACGGTTAACGTATAACGTATAACGCACAACGTATAACGTATAACGTATAATGTATAACGTATAACGTATAACGTATAACGTATAACGTATAACGTATAACGTATAACGTATAACGTATAACGTATAACGTATAACGTATAACGTATAACGTATAACGTATAACGTATAACGTATAACGTATAACGTATAACGAATAACGAATAACGTATAACGTACAACGTATAACGTATAATGTATAACGTATAACGTATAACGTATATCGTATAACGTATGACGCATAACATATAACCTGTAACTTATGATGCATAGCCTATACTGTTTAACGTATAACGTATAACGTGTAACGTATAACGTATAACGTATAACGTATAGCGTATTACGTATAACGTAGAACGTATAACGTATAACGTTTAACGTATGACGTATAACGTATAACGTATAACGTATAACGTATAACGTATAACGTATAACGTATAACGTATAACATATAACGTGTAACTTATGATGCATAGCCTATACTGTATAACGTATAACGGTTAACGTATAACGTATAACGCACAACGTATAACGTATAACGTATAACGTATAACGTATAACGTATAACGTATAACGTATAACGTATAACGTATAACGTATAACGTATAACGTATAACGTATAACGTATAACGTGTAACGTATAACGTATAACGTATAACGTATAACGTATTACGTATAACGTATAACGTATAACGTATAACGTATAACGTATGACGTATAACGTATAACGTATAACGTATAACGTATAACGTATAACGTATAACGTATAACGTATAACGTATAACGTATAACGTATAACGTATAACGTATAACGTATAACGTATAACGTATAACGTATAACGTATAACGTATAACGTATAACGTATAACGTATAACGTATAACGTATAACGTATAACGTATAACGTATAACGTATAACGTATAACGTATAACGTATAACGTATAACGTATAACGTATAACGTATAACGTATAACGTATAACGTATAACGTATAACGTATAACGTATAACGTATAACGTATAACGTATAACGTATAACGTATAACGTATATCGTATAACGTATAACGTATAACGTATAACGTATAACGTATAACGTATAACGTATAACGTATAACGTATAACGTATAACGTATAACGTATAACGTATAACGTATAACGTATAACGTATAACGTATAACGTATAACGTGTAACGTATAACGTGTAACGAATAACGTGTAACGTATAACGTGTAACGTATAACGTGTAACGTATAACGTGTAACGTATAACGTGTAACGTATAACGTGTAACGTATAACGTGTAACGTATAACGTGTAACGTATAACGTATAACGTATAACGTATAACGTATAACGTATAACGTATAACGTATAACGTATAACGTATAACGTATAACGTATAACGTATAACGTAAAACATATAACGTGTAACTTATGATGCATAGCCTATACTGTATAACGTATAACGTATAACGTATGACGTATAACGTATAACGTATAACGTATAACGTATAACGTATAACGTATAATGTATAACGTATAACGTATAACGTATAACGTATAACGTATAACGTATAACGTATAACGTATAACGTATAACGTATAACGTATAACGTATAACGTATAACGTATAACGTATAACGAGTAACGAATAACGTATAACGTACAACGTATAACGTATAATGTATAACGTATAACGTATAACGTATACCGTATAACGTATGACGCATAACATATAACCTGTAACTTATGATGCATAGCCTATACTGTTTAACGTATAACGTATAACGTGTAACGTATAACGTATAACGTATAACGTATAACGTGTAACGTATAACGTATAACGTATAACGTGTAACGTATAACGTGTAACGTATAACGTATAACGTATAACGTATAACGTATTACGTATAACGTATAACGTATAACGTATAACGTATAACGTATGACGTATAACGTATAACGTATAACGTATAACGTATAACGTATAACGTATAACGTAAAACATATAACGTGTAACTTATGATGCATAGCCTATACTGTATAACGTATAACGTATAACGTATGACGTATAACGTATAACGTATAACGTATAACGTATAACGTATAACGTGTAACGTATAACGTGTAACGTATAACGTGTAACGTATAACGTATAACGTATAACGTATAACGTATAACGTATAACGTATAACGTATAACGTATAACGTATAACGTATAACGTATAACGTATAACGTAAAACATATAACGTGTAACTTATGATGCATAGCCTATACTGTATAACGTATAACGTATAACGTATAACGTATGACGTATAACGTATAACGTATAACGTATAACGTATAACGTATAACGTATAATGTATAACGTATAACGTATAGCGTATTACGTATAACGTAGAACGTATAACGTATAACGTTTAACGTATGACGTATAACGTATAACGTATAACGTGTAACGTATAACGTATAACGTATAACGTATAACGTATTACGTATAACGTATAACGTATAACGTATAACGTATAACGTATGACGTATAACGTATAACGTATAACGTATAACGTATAACGTATAACGTATAACGTATAACGTATAACGTATAACGTATAACGTATAACGTATAACGTATAACGTATAACGTATAACGTATAACGTATAACGTATAACGTATAACGTATAACGTATAACGTATAACGTATAACGTATAACGTATAACGTATAACGTATAACGCATATCGTATAACGTATGACGCATAACATATAACCTGTAACTTATGATGCATAGCCTATACTGTTTAACGTATAACGTATAACGTGTAACGTATAACGTATAACGTATAACGTGTAACGTATAACGTATAACGTATAACGTATAGCGTATAACGCATAACGGATAACGCATAACGTATAACGTATAACGTGTAACGTATAACGTATAACGTATAACGTGTAACGTATAACGTATAACGTATAACGTATAACGTATATCGTATAACGTATAACGTATAACGTATAACGTATAACGTATAACGTATAACGTATAACGTATAACGTATAACGTATAACGTATAACGTATAACGTATAACGTATTACGTATAACGTATAACGTGTAACGTATAACGTGTAACGTATAACGTGTAACGAATAACGTGTAACGTATAACGTGTAACGTATAACGTGTAACGTATAACGTGTAACGTATAACGTGTAACGTATAACGTGTAACGTATAACGTGTAACGTATAACGTGTAACGTATAACGTATAACGTATAACGTATAACGTATAACGTATAACGTATAACGTATAACGTATAACGTATAACGTATAACGTATAACGTATAACGTATAACGTATAACGTATAACGTATAACGTATAACGTATAACGCATATCGTATAACGTATGACGCATAACATATAACCTGTAACTTATGATGCATAGCCTATACTGTTTAACGTATAACGTATAACGTGTAACGTATAACGTATAACGTATAACGTGTAACGTATAACGTATAACGTATAACGTATAGCGTATAACGCATAACGGATAACGCATAACGTATAACGTATAACGTGTAACGTATAACGTATAACGTATAACGTGTAACGTATAACGTATAACGTATAACGTATAACGTATAACGTATAACGTATAACGTATAACGTAAAACATATAACGTGTAACTTATGATGCATAGCCTATACTGTATAACGTATAACGTATAACGTATAACGTATGACGTATAACGTATAACGTATAACGTATAACGTATAACGTATAACGTATAATGTATAACGTATAACGTATAGCGTATTACGTATAACGTAGAACGTATAACGTATAACGTTTAACGTATGACGTATAACGTATAACGTATAACGTGTAACGTATAACGTATAACGTATAACGTATAACGTATTACGTATAACGTATAACGTATAACGTATAACGTATAACGTATGACGTATAACGTATAACGTATAACGTATAACGTATAACGTATAACGTATAACGTATAACGTATAACGTATAACGTATAACGTATAACGTATAACGTATAACGTATAACGTATAACGTATAACGTATAACGTATAACGTATAACGTATAACGTATAACGTATAACGTATAACGTATAACGTATAACGTATAACGTATAACGTATAACGTATAACGTATAACGCATATCGTATAACGTATGACGCATAACATATAACCTGTAACTTATGATGCATAGCCTATACTGTTTAACGTATAACGTATAACGTGTAACGTATAACGTATAACGTATAACGTGTAACGTATAACGTGTAACGAATAACGTGTAACGTATAACGTGTAACGTATAACGTGTAACGTATAACGTGTAACGTATAACGTGTAACGTATAACGTGTAACGTATAACGTGTAACGTATAACGTATAACGTATAACGTATAACGTATAACGTATAACGTATAACGTATAACGTATAACGTATAACGTATAACGTATAACGTATAACGTAAAACATATAACGTGTAACTTATGATGCATAGCCTATACTGTATAACGTATAACGTATAACGTATGACGTATAACGTATAACGTATAACGTATAACGTATAACGTATAACGTATAATTTATAACGTATAACGTATAACGTATAACGTATAACGTATAACGTATAACGTATAATGTATAACGTATAACGTATAACGTATAACGTATAACGTATAACGTATAACGTATAACGTATAACGTATAACGTATATCGTATAACGTATGACGCATAACATATAACCTGTAACTTATGATGCATAGCCTATACTGTTTAACGTATAACGTATAACGTATAACGTATAACGTATAACGTATAACGAATAACGAATAACGTATAACGTACAACGTATAACGTATAATGTATAACGTATAACGTATAACGTATATCGTATAACGTATGACGCATAACATATAACCTGTAACTTATGATGCATAGCCTATACTGTTTAACGTATAACGTATAACGTGTAACGTATAACGTATAACGTATAACGTATAGCGTATTACGTATAACGTAGAACGTATAACGTATAACGTTTAACGTATGACGTATAACGTATAACGTATAACGTATAACGTATAACGTATAACGTATAACGTATAACATATAACGTGTAACTTATGATGCATAGCCTATACTGTATAACGTATAACGGTTAACGTATAACGTATAACGCACAACGTATAACGTATAACGTATAACGTATAACGTATAACGTATAACGTATAACGTATAACGTATAACGTATAACGTATAACGTATAACGTATAACGTATAACGTATAACGTATAACGTATAACGTGTAACGTATAACGTATAACGTATAACGTATAACGTACTACGTATAACGTATAACGTATAACGTATAACGTATAACGTATGACGTATAACGTATAACGTATAACGTATAACGTATAACGTATAACGTATAACGTATAACGTATAACGTATAACGTATAACGTATAACGTATAACGTATAACGTATAACGTATAACGTATAACGTATAACGTATAACGTATAACGTATAACGTATAACGTATAACGTATAACGTATAACGTATAACGTATAACGTATAACGTATAACGTATAACGTATAACGTATAACGTATAACGTATAACGTATAACGTATAACGTATAACGTATAACGTATAACGTATAACGTATAACGTATAACGTATAACGTATAACGTATAACGTATAACGTATAACGTATAACGTATAACGTATAACGTATAACGTATAACGTATATCGTATAACGTATAACGTATAACGTATAACGTATAACGTATAACGTATAACGTATAACGTATAACGTATAACGTATAACGTATAACGTATAACGTATAACGTATAACGTATAACGTATAACGTGTAACGTATAACGTGTAACGTATAACGTGTAACGAATAACGTGTAACGTATAACGTGTAACGTATAACGTGTAACGTATAACGTGTAACGTATAACGTGTAACGTATAACGTGTAACGTATAACGTGTAACGTATAACGTATAACGTATAACGTATAACGTATAACGTATAACGTATAACGTATAACGTATAACGTATAACGTATAACGTATAACGTATAACGTAAAACGTATAACATATAACGTGTAACTTATGATGCATAGCCTATACTGTATAACGTATAACGTTTAACGTATAACGTATAACGTATAACGTATAACGTATAACGTATAACGTATAACGTATAACGTATAACGTATAACGTATAACGTATAACGTATAACGTATAACGTATAACGTATAACGTATAACGTATAACGTATAACGTATAACGTGTAACGTATAACGTGTAACGAATAACGTGTAACGTATAACGTGTAACGTATAACGTGTAACGTATAACGTGTAACGTATAACGTGTAACGTATAACGTGTAACGTATAACGTATAACGTATAACGTATAACGTATAACGTATAACGTATAACGTATAACGTATAACGTAAAACGTATAACGTATAACGTAAAACATATAACGTGTAACTTATGATGCATAGCCTATACTGTATAACGTATAACGTATAACGTATGACGTATAACGTATAACGTATAACGTATAACGTATAACGTATAACGTATAACGTATAATGTATAACGTATAACGTATAACGTATAACGTATAACGTATAACGTATAACGTATAACGTATAACGTATAACGTATAACGTATAACGTATAACGTATAACGTATAACGTATAACGTATAACGAGTAACGAATAACGTATAACGTACAACGTATAACGTATAATGTATAACGTATAACGTATAACGTATATCGTATAACGTATGACGCATAACATATAACCTGTAACTTATGATGCATAGCCTATACTGTTTAACGTATAACGTATAACGTGTAACGTATAACGTATAACGTATAACGTATAACGTATTACGTATAACGTATAACGTATAACGTATAACGTATAACGTATGACGTATAACGTATAACGTATAACGTATAACGTATAACGTATAACGTATAACGTATAACATATAACGTGTAACTTATGATGCATTGCCTATACTGTATAACGTATAACGTTTAACGTATAACGTATAACGCACAACGTATAACGTATAACGTATAACGTATAACGTATAACGTATAACGTATAACGTATAACGTATAACGTATAACGTATAACGTATAACGTATAACGTATAACGTATAACGTATAACGTATAACGTGTAACGTATAACGTGTAACGTATAACGTATAACGTATAACGTATAACGTATTACGTATAACGTATAACGTATAACGTATAACGTATAACGTATGACGTATAACGTATAACGTATAACGTATAACGTATAACGTATAACGTATAACGTATAACGTATAACGTATAACGTATAACGTATAACGTATAACGTATAACGTATAACGTATAACGTATAACGTATAACGTATAACGTATAACGTATAACGTATAACGTATAACGTATAACGTATAACGTATAACGTATAACGTATAACGTATAACGTATAACGTATAACGTATAACATATAACGTGTAACTTATGATGCATAGCCTATACTGTATAACGTATAACGTTTAACGTATAACGTATAACGTACAACGTATAACGTTTAACGTATAACGTATAACGTACAACGTATAAAGTATAACGTATAACGTATAACGTATAACGTATAACGTATAACGTATAACGCATAACGTATAACGTATAACGTATAACGTATAACGTATAACGTATAACGTATAACGTATAACGTATAACGTATAACGTATAACGTGTAACGTATAACGTGTAACGTATAACGTATAACGTATAACGTGTAACGTATAACGTATAACGTATAACGTATAACGTATAACGTATAACGTATAACGTATAACGTATAACGTATAACGTATAACGTATAACGTGTAACGTATAACGTGTAACGTATAACGTATAACGTATAACGTATAACGTATAACGTATAACGTAAAACGTATAACGTATAACGTATAACGTATAACATATAACGTGTAACTTATGATGCATAGCCTATACTGTATAACGTATAACGTTTAACGTATAACGTATAGCGTTTAACGTATAACGTATAACGTATAACGTAAAACGTATAACGTATAACGTATAACGTATGACGTATAACGTATAACGTATAACGTATAACGTATAACGTATAACGTATAACGTCGAGCGTTTAACGTATAACGTATAACGTATAACGTATAACGTATAACGTATAACGTATAACGTATAACGTATAACGTGTAACGTATAACGTGTAACGTATAACGTATAACGTATAACGTGTAACGTATAACGTATAACGTATAACGTATAACGTATAACGTATAACGTATAACGTATAACGTATAACGTATAACGTATAACGTATAACGTGTAACGTATAACGTGTAACGTATAACGTATAACGTATAACGTATAACGTATAACGTATAACGTAAAACGTATAACGTATAACGTATAACGTATAACATATAACGTGTAACTTATGATGCATAGCCTATACTGTATAACGTATAACGTTTAACGTATAACGTATAGCGTTTAACGTATAACGTATAACGTATAACGTAAAACGTATAACGTATAACGTATAACGTATGACGTATAACGTATAACGTATAACGTATAACGTATAACGTATAACGTATAACGTCGAGCGTTTAACGTATAACGTATAACGTATAACGTATAACGTATAACGTATAACGTATAACGTATAACGTATAACGTGTAACGTATAGCGTGTAACGTATAACGTGTAACGTATAACGTGTAACGTATAACGTATAACGTGTAACGTATAACGTATAACGTATAACGTATAACGTATAACGTAAAACGTATAACGTATAACGTATAACGTATAACGTATAACGTATAACGTATAACGTATAACGTATAACGTATAACGTATAACATATAACGTGTAACTTATGATGCATAGCCTATACTGTATAACGTATAACGTTTAAACGTATAACGTATAACGTATAACGTATAACGTATAACGTATGACGTATAACGTATAACGTATAACGTATAACGTGTAACGTATAACGTATAACGTATAACGTATAACGTATAACGTATAACGTATAACGTATAACGTATAACGTATAACGTATAACGTATAACGTATAACGTATAACGTATAACGTATAACGTATAACGTATAACGTATAACGTATAACGTATAACGTATAACGTATAACGTATAACGTATAACGTATAACGTATAACGTATAACGTATAACGTATAACGTATAACGTATAACGTATAACGTATAACGTATAACGTATAACGTATAACGTATAACGTATAACGTATAACATATAACGTGTAACTTATGATGCATATGCATAGCCTATACTGTATAACGTATAACGTTTAACGTATAACGTATAGCGTTTAACGTATAACGTATAACGTATAACGTATAACGTATAACATATAACGTATAACGTATAACGTATAACGTATAACGTATAACGTATAACGTATAACGTATAACGTATAACATATAACGTGTAACTTATGATGCATAGCCTATACTGTATAACGTATAACGGTTAACGTATAACGTATAACGCACAACGTATAACGTATAACGTATAATGTATAACGTATAACGTATAACGTATAACGTATAACGTATAACGTATAACGTATAACGTATAACGTATAACGTATAACGTATAACGTATAACGTATAACGTATAACGTATAACGTATAACGTATAACGTATAACGTATAACGTATAACGAATAACGAATAACGTATAACGTACAACGTATAACGTATAATGTATAACGTATAACGTATAACGTATATCGTATAACGTATGACGCATAACATATAACCTGTAACTTATGATGCATAGCCTATACTGTTTAACGTATAACGTATAACGTGTAACGTATAACGTATAACGTATAACGTATAGCGTATTACGTATAACGTAGAACGTATAACGTATAACGTTTAACGTATGACGTATAACGTATAACGTATAACGTATAACGTATAACGTATAACGTATAACGTATAACATATAACGTGTAACTTATGATGCATAGCCTATACTGTATAACGTATAACGGTTAACGTATAACGTATAACGCACAACGTATAACGTATAACGTATAACGTATAACGTATAACGTATAACGTATAACGTATAACATATAACGTGTAACTTATGATGCATAGCCTATACTGTATAACGTATAACGTTTAACGTATAACGTATAACGTATAACGTATAACGTATAACGTATAACGTATAACGTATAACGTATAACGTATAACGTGTAACGTATAACGTATAACGTATAACGTATAACGTATAACGTATAACGTATAACGTATAACGTATAACGTATAACGTATAACGTATAACGTATAACGTATAACGTATAACGTATAACGTATAACGTATAACGTATAACGTATAACGTATAACGTATAACGTATAACGTATAACGTATAACGTATAACGTATAACGTATAACGTATAACGTATAACGTATAACGTATAACGTATAACGTATAACGTATAACGTATAACGTATAACGTATAACGTATAACGTATAACATATAACGTGTAACTTATGATGCATAGCCTATACTGTATAACGTATAACGTTTAACGTATAACGTATAGCGTTTAACGTATAACGTATAACGTATAACGTATAACGTATAACATATAACGTATAACGTATAACGTATAACGTATAACGTATAACGTATAACGTATAACGTATAACGTATAACATATAACGTGTAACTTATGATGCATAGCCTATACTGTATAACGTATAACGGTTAACGTATAACGTATAACGCACAACGTATAACGTATAACGTATAATGTATAACGTATAACGTATAACGTATAACGTATAACGTATAACGTATAACGTATAACGTATAACGTATAACGTATAACGTATAACGTATAACGTATAACGTATAACGTATAACGTATAACGTATAACGTATAACGAATAACGAATAACGTATAACGTACAACGTATAACGTATAATGTATAACGTATAACGTATAACGTATATCGTATAACGTATGACGCATAACATATAACCTGTAACTTATGATGCATAGCCTATACTGTTTAACGTATAACGTATAACGTGTAACGTATAACGTATAACGTATAACGTATAGCGTATTAATAGCGTATTACGTATAACGTAGGAACGTATAACGTATAACGTTTAACGTATGACGGTATTACGTATAACGTATAACGTATAACGTATAACGTATAACGTATAACGTATAACATATAACGTGAAACTTATGATGCATAGCCTATACTGTATAACGTATAAACGGTTAACGTATAACGTATAACGCACAACGTATAACGTATAACGTATAACGTATAACGTATAACGTTATACGTATAACGTATAACGTATAACGTATAACGTATAACGTATAACGTATAACGTATAACGTATAACGTGTAACGTATAACGTATAACGTATAACGTATAACGTATTACGTATAACGTAAACGTATAACGTATAACGTATAACGTATGACGTATAACGTTTAACGTATAACGTATAACGTATAAGTATAACGTATAACGTATAACGTATAACGTAAAACGTATAACGTATAACGGGTATAACGTATAAACGTATAACGTATAACGTATAACGTATAACGTATAACGTATAAGTCTACGTATATCGTATAACGTATAACGTAATAGTATAACGTATAACGTATAACGTATAAGCTATAACGTATACGTTATAACGTATAACGTATAATGATAACGTATAACGTATAACGTATAACGTATAAGTAACCGTTTAACGTATAACGTATAACGTATAAGTATATCGTTATAACGTATAACGTATAAAGTATAACGTATAACGTATTAACCGTATAACGTATAAACGTATAACGTATAACGTATAACGTATAAAGTATAACGTATAACGTATAAGCTATAACGTATAACGTATAAACGTATAACGTATAACGTGTAACGATAACGTGTAACGTATAACGTGTAACGTTAACATAACGTTTTGTAACGTATAACGTGTAACGTATAAACTGTGTACGTATAACGTGTAACGTATAACGTGTAACGTATAACGTGTAACGGATAACTCGTATAACGTATAACGTTATAAACGTATAACGTATAACGTATAACTTATAACGTATAACGTATAACGTATAAACGTAAAACATATAACGTGTATCTTATGATGCTAGCCTATACTGTATAACGTATAACGTATAACGTATGACGTATAACGTATAACGTATAACGTATAACGTATAACGTATTAACGGTATAATGTATCACGTATAACGTATAACGTATAACGTAATAACGTATAACGTATAAACGTTATAACGTATAACGATATAACGTATAACGTATAACGTGTAACGTATAACGTATACACGTATAAACGTATAACGTTATTACGTATAACGTATCAACGTAATAACGTATAACGTATAACGTATGACGTATAACTTACGTACTAACGTATACCGTATAACGTATAACGTATAACGTATAAACGTATAAGCGTATAACGTTATAACGTCTAACGTATAAACGTTATAACGTTATAACGTATACCGTATAACGCTATAACGTATAACGTATAACGTATAAGCGTATAACGTATAACGTATAACGTATAACGTATAACGTATAACGTATAACGTATAACGTATAACGTATAACGATATACGTATTAACGTATAACGTATACGCTAAAACGATATAACGTATAACGTATAAACGTATAACGTATAGGAACGTATAACGTATATCGTATAATCGTATTACGTATAACGTATAACGAATAACAGTAATAACGTATAACGTTATAACGTATAACGAATACGTAATAACGTATAACGTATAAACGTATAACGTATAACGTATAACGTTCATAACGGGTATAACGTATAACGTACAACGTTAACGTATAACGTGTACGAATAACGTGTACGTATAACGTGTAACGTTATAACAGTGTAACGTATAACGTGTAACGTATAACGTGTAACGTATAACGTGTAACGTAACGTGTAACGTATAACGTGTAACGTATAACGTATACGTATAACGTATAACGTATAAGCTTATAACGTATAACGTATAACGTATAACGTATAACGTATTACGTATAACGTCTAACGTAAAAACAAATAACGTGTAACTTATGATGCATAGCCTTATACTGTATAACGTATAACGTATAACGTATGACGTTATAACGTATAATCGTATAACTGTATAACGTATAACGTATAACGTTATAATGTTATAACGTATAACGTATAACTGTATAACGTATAAGACGTATAACGTATTAACGTATAACGTATATAACGTTATAACGTATAACGTATACGTATACGTATAAAGTATAACGTATAACGAGTAACGAATCACGTATTATAACGTAAATACGTATATACGTATAATGTATAACGTATACCGTATACCGTATACCGTATAACGTATGACGCATAACATATAACCTGTAACTTATGATGCATAGCCTATACTGTTTAACGTATAACGTATAACGGTGTAACGTAAGTAACGTATAAACGTATCACGTATAACGTGTAACGTATAACGTATACGTATAACGTGTAACGTATACGTGTAACGTATAACGTATAACGTATAAACGTAGAACGTAATTACGTATAACGTATAACGAATAACAGTCT
>NW_027480015.1:0-45936 GCF_051014685.1 Ptiloglossa arizonensis | reverse complement strand
CGTATAGCGTATAACGTATAACGTATGACGATTAACGTATAACGTATAACGTATAACGTATAACATATAGCGTATAACGTATAACGTATGACGATTAACGTAAAACGTATGACGTATTACACATTACGTATAACGTATAACGTATAACGTATAACGTATAACGTATAACGTATAACGTATAACGTATAACGTATAACGTATAACGTATAACGTATAACGTATAACGTATAACGTATAACGTATAACGTATAACGTATAACGTATAGCGTCTAACGTATAACGTATAACGTATAACGTACAACGTATAACGTATAACGTATATCCTATAACGCATAACGTATAACGTATAACGTATAACGTATAACGTATAACGTATAACGTATAACGTATAACGTATAACGTATAACGTATAACGTATAACGTATAACGTATAACGTATAACGTATAACGTATAACGTACAACGTTTAACGTATAACGTATAACGTATAACGTATAACGTATAACGTATAACGTATAACGTATAACGTATAACGTATAACGTATAACGTATAACGTATATCGTATAACGTATAACGTATAACGTATAACGTATAACGTATAACGTATAACGTATAACGTATAACGTATAACGTATAACGTATAACGTATAACGTATAAAGTATAACGTATAACGTATAACGTATAACGTATAACGTATAACGTATAACGTATAACGTATAACGTATAACGTATAACGTATGACGTATTACATATTACGTTTAACGTATAACGTATAACGTATAACGTATAACGTATAACGTACAACGTACAACGTACAACGTATAACGTATAACGTATAACGTATAACGTATAACGTATAACGTATAACGTATAACGTATAACGTATAACGTATAACGTATAACGTATAACGTATAACGTATAACGTATAACGTATAACGTATAACGTATAACGTATAACGTACAACGTATAACGTATAACGTATATCCTATAACGCATAACGTATAACGTATAACGTATAACGTATAACGTATAACGTATAACGTACAACGTATAACGTATAACGTACAACGTATAACGTATAACGTATAACGTATAACGTATAACGTATAACGTATAACGTATGACGTATAACGTATAACGTATAACGTATAACGTATAACGTATAACGTATAACGAATAACGTATAACGTATAACGTATAACGTATATCCTATAACGCATAACGTATAACGTATAACGTATAACGTATAACGTATAACGTATAACGTATAACGTATAACGTATAACGTATAACGTATAACGTATAACGTATAACGTATAACGTATAACGTATAACGTATAACGTATAACGTACAACGTTTAACGTATAACGTATAACGAATAACGTATAACGTATATCGCATGACGTATAACGCATAACGTATACCGTATATCGTACAACGTATAACGTATAACGTATATCCTATAACGCATAACGTATAACGTATAACGTATAACGTATAACGTATAACGTATAACGTATAACGTATAACGTATAACGTATAACGTATAACGTATAACGTATAACGTATAACGTATAACGTATAACGTATAACGTATAACGTATAACGTATAACGTATAACGTATAACGTATAACGTATAACGTATAACGTATAACGTATAACGTATAACGTATAACGTATAACGTATAACGTATAACGTATAACGTATAACGTATAACGTATAACGTATAACGTATAACGTATAACGTATAACGTATAACGTATAACGTATAACGTATAACGTATAACGTATAACGTATAACGTATAACGTATAACGTATAACGTATAACGTATAACGTATAACGTATAACGTATAACGTATAACGTATAACGTATAACGTATAACGTATAACGTATAACGTATAACGTATAACGTATAACGTATAACGTATAACGTATAACGTATAACGTATAACGTATAACGTATAACGTATAACGTATAACGTATAACGTATAACGTATAACGTATAACGTATAACGTATAACGTATAACGTATAACGTATAACGGATAACGTATAACGTATAACGTATAACGTATAACGTATAACGTATAACGTACAACGTCTAACGTATAACGTATAACGTATAACGTATAACGTACAACGTATAACGTATAACGTATATCCTATAACGCATAACGTATAACGTATAACGTACAACTTCTAACGTATAACGTATAACGTATAACGTATAACGTATAACGTACAACGTATAACGTATAACGTATATCCTATAACGCATAACGTATAACGTATATCCTATAACGCATAACGTATAACGTATAACGTACAACGTATAACGTATAACGTATAACGTATAACGTATAACGTATAACGTATAACGTATAACGTATAACGTATGACGTATAACGTATAACGTATAACGTATAACGTATAACGTATAACGTATAACGAATAACGTATAACGTATAACGTATAACGTATAACGTATAACGTATATCCTATAACGCATAACGTATAACGTATAACGTATAACGTATAACGTATATCGTATAACGTATAACGTATAACGTATAACGTATAACGTATAACGTATAACGTATAACGTATAACGTATAACGTACAACGTTTAACGTATAACGTATAACGAATAACGTATAACGTATATCGCATGACGTATAACGCATAACGTATACCGTATATCGTACAACGTATAACGTATAACGTATATCCTATAACGCATAACGTATAACGTATAACGTATAACGTATAACGTATAACGTATAACGTATAACGTATAACGTATAACGTATAACGTATAACGTATAACGTATAACGTATAACGTATAACGTATAACGTATAACGTATAACGTATAACGTATAACGTATATCCTATAACGCATAACGTATAACGTATATCCTATAACGCATAACGTATAACGTATAACGTACAACGTATAACGTATAACGTATAACGTATAACGTATAACGTATAACGTATAACGTATAACGTATAACGTATAACGTATAACCTATAACGTATAACGTACAACGTTTAACGTATAACGTATAACGTATAACGTATAACGTATAACGTATAACGTATAACGTATAACGTATAACGTATAACGTATAACGTATAACGTATAACGTATAACGTATAACGTATAACGTATAACGTATAGCGTATAACGTATAACGTATAACGATTAACGTAAAACGTATGACGTATTACATATTACGTATAACGTATAACGTATAACGTATAACGTATAACGTATAACGTATAACGTATAACGTATAACGTATAACGTATAACGTATAACGCATAACGTACAACGTCTAACGTATAACGTATAACGTAGAACGTATAACGTATAACGTATAACGTATAACGTATAACGTATAACGTATAACGTATAACGTATAACGTATAACGTATAACGTATAACGTATAACGTATAACGTATAACGTATAACGTATAACGTATGACGTATTACATATTACGTTTAACGTATAACGTATAACGTATTACGTATAACGTATAACGTACAACGTACAACGTACAACGTATAACGTATAACGTATAACGTATAACGTATAACGTATAACGTATAACGTATAACGTATAACGTATAACGTATAACGTATAACGTATAACGTATAACGTATAACGTATAACGTATAACGTATGACGTATTACATATTACGTTTAACGTATAACGTATAACGTATAACGTATAACGTATAACGTACAACGTACAACGTACAACGTATAACGTATAACGTATAACGTATAACGTATAACGTATAACGTATAACGTATAACGTATAACGTATAACGTATAACGTATAACGTATAACGTATAACGTATAACGTATAACGTATAACGTATAACGTATAACGTATAACGTATAACGTATAACGTATATCCTATAACGCATAACGTATAACGTATAACGTACAACGTATAACGTATAACGTATAACGTATAACGTATAACGTATAACGTATAACGTATAGCGTATAACGTATAACGTATGACGATTAACGTAAAACGTATGACGTATTACATATTACGTATAACGTATAACGTATAACGTATAACGTATAACGTATAACGTATAACGTATAACGTATAACGTATAACGTATAACGCATAACGTACAACGTCTAACGTATAACGTATAACGTATAACGTATAACGTACAACGTTTAACGTATAACGTATAACGTAGAACGTATAACGTATAACGTATAACGTATAACGTATAACGTATAACGTATAAAGTATAACGTATAACGTATAACGTACAACGTATAACGTACAACGTATAACGTACAACGTATAACCTACAACGTATAACGTACAACGTATATCGTATAACGTATAACGGATAGCGTCTAACGTATAACGTATAACGTATAACGTATAACGTATAACGTATAACGTATAACGTATAACGTATAACGTATAACGTATAACGTATAACGTATAACGTATAACGTATAACGTATAACGTATAACGTATAACGTATAACGTATAACGTATAACGTATAACGTATAACGTATAGCGTATAACGTATAACGTATAACGATTAACGTAAAACGTATGACGTATTACATATTACGTATAACGTATAACGTATAACGTATAACGTATAACGTATAACGTATAACGTATAACGTATAACGTATAACGTATAACGTATAACGTATAACGTATAACGCATAACGTACAACGTCTAACGTATAACGTATAACGTAGAACGTATAACGTATAACGTATAACGTATAACGTATAACGTATAACGTATAACGTATAACGTATAACGTATAACGTATAACGTATAACGTATAACGTATAACGTATAACGTATAACGTATAACGTATGACGTATTACATATTACGTTTAACGTATAACGTATAACGTATTACGTATAACGTATAACGTACAACGTACAACGTACAACGTATAACGTATAACGTATAACGTATAACGTATAACGTATAACGTATAACGTATAACGTATAACGTATAACGTATAACGTATAACGTATAACGTATAACGTATAACGTATAACGTATAACGTATGACGTATTACATATTACGTTTAACGTATAACGTATAACGTATAACGTATAACGTATAACGTACAACGTACAACGTACAACGTATAACGTATAACGTATAACGTATAACGTATAACGTATAACGTATAACGTATAACGTATAACGTATAACGTATAACGTATAACGTATAACGTATAACGTATAACGTATAACGTATAACGTATAACGTATAACGTATAACGTATAACGTATATCCTATAACGCATAACGTATAACGTATAACGTACAACGTATAACGTATAACGTATAACGTATAACGTATAACGTATAACGTATAACGTATAGCGTATAACGTATAACGTATGACGATTAACGTAAAACGTATGACGTATTACATATTACGTATAACGTATAACGTATAACGTATAACGTATAACGTATAACGTATAACGTATAACGTATAACGTATAACGTATAACGCATAACGTACAACGTCTAACGTATAACGTATAACGTATAACGTATAACGTACAACGTTTAACGTATAACGTATAACGTAGAACGTATAACGTATAACGTATAACGTATAACGTATAACGTATAACGTATAAAGTATAACGTATAACGTATAACGTACAACGTATAACGTACAACGTATAACGTACAACGTATAACCTACAACGTATAACGTACAACGTATATCGTATAACGTATAACGGATAGCGTCTAACGTATAACGTATAACGTATAACGTATAACGTATAACGTATAACGTATAACGTATAACGTATAACGTATAACGTATAACGTATAACGTATAACGTATAACGTATAACGTATAACGTATATCGTATAACGTATAACGTATAACGTATAACGTATAACGTATAACGTATAACGTATAACGTATAACGTATAACGTATAACGTATAACGTATAACGTATAACGTATAACGTATAACGTATAACGTATAACGTATAACGTATAACGTATAACGTATATCCTATAACGCATAACGTATAACGTATAACGTACAACGTATAACGTATAACGTATAACGTATAACGTATAACGTATAACGTATAACGTATAGCGTATAACGTATAACGTATGACGATTAACGTAAAACGTATGACGTATTACATATTACGTATAACGTATAACGTATAACGTATAACGTATAACGTATAACGTATAACGTATAACGTATAACGTATAACGTATAACGCATAACGTACAACGTCTAACGTATAACGTATAACGTATAACGTATAACGTACAACGTTTAACGTATAACGTATAACGTAGAACGTATAACGTATAACGTATAACGTATAACGTATAACGTATAACGTATAAAGTATAACGTATAACGTATAACGTACAACGTATAACGTACAACGTATAACGTACAACGTATAACCTACAACGTATAACGTACAACGTATATCGTATAACGTATAACGGATAGCGTCTAACGTATAACGTATAACGTATAACGTATAACGTATAACGTATAACGTATAACGTATAACGTATAACGTATAACGTATAACGTATAACGTATAACGTATAACGTATAACGTATAACGTATATCGTATAACGTATAACGTATAACGTATAACGTATAACGTATAACGTATAACGTATAACGTATAACGTATAACGTATAACGTATAACGTATAACGTATAACGTATAACGTATAACGTATAACGTATAACGTATAACGTATAACGTATAACGTATAACGTATAACGTATAACGTATGACGTATTACATATTACGTTTAACGTATAACGTATAACGTATAACGTATAACGTATAACGTACAACGTACAACGTACAACGTATAACGTATAACGTATAACGTATAACGTATAACGTATAACGTATAACGTATAACGTATAACGTATAACGTATAACGTATAACGTATAACGTATAACGTATAACGTATAACGTATAACGTATAACGTATAACGTATAACGTATAACGTACAACGTATAACGTATAACGTATATCCTATAACGCATAACGTATAACGTATAACGTATAACGTATAACGTATAACGTATAACGTACAACGTATAACGTATAACGTACAACGTATAACGTATAACGTATAACGTATAACGTATAAAAAAATAAAAAAAAAAAGAAAAGGAATAAATAAAAAGAAAAGAAAAATAATAAAAGAAAAAAAAAAATAAGTAAGTAACACGATAACGTCTAACGTATAACGTATAACGTATGACGTATAACGTATAACGTATAACGTATAACGTATAACGTATAACGTATAACGAATAACGTATAACGTATAACGTATAACGTATAACGTATAACGTATATCCTATAACGCATAACGTATAACGTATAACGTATAACGTATAACGTATAACGTATAACGTATAACGTATAACGTATAACGTATAACGTATAACGTATAACGTATAACGTATAACGTATAACGTATAACGTATAACGTACAACGTTTAACGTATAACGTATAACGAATAACGTATAACGTATATCGCATGATGTATAACGCATAACGTATACCGTATATCGTACAACGTATAACGTATAACGTATATCCTATAACGCATAACGTATAACGTATAACGTATAACGTATAACGTATAACGTATAACGTATAACGTATAACGTATAACGTATAACGTATAACGTATAACGTATAACGTATAACGTATAACGTATAACGGATAACGTATAACGTATAACGTATAACGTATAACGTACAACGTATAACGTATAACGTATATCCTATAACGCATAACGTATAACGTATAACGTATAACGTATAACGTATAACGTATAACGTATAACGTATATCCTATAACGCATAACGTATAACGTATATCCTATAACGCATAACGTATAACGTATAACGTACAACGTATAACGTATAACGTATAACGTATAACGTATAACGTATAACGTATAACGTATAACGTATAACGTATAACCTATAACGTATAACGTACAACGTTTAACGTATAACGTATAACGTATAACGTATAACGTATAACGTATAACGTATAACGTATAACGTATAACGTATAACGTATAACGTATAACGTATAACGTATAACGTATAACGTATAACGTATAACGTATAACGTATAGCGTATAACGTATAACGTATAACGATTAACGTAAAACGTATGACGTATTACATATTACGTATAACGTATAACGTATAACGTATAACGTATAACGTATAACGTATAACGTATAACGTATAACGTATAACGTATAACGTATAACGCATAACGTACAACGTCTAACGTATAACGTATAACGTAGAACGTATAACGTATAACGTATAACGTATAACGTATAACGTATAACGTATAACGTATAACGTATAACGTATAACGTATAACGTATAACGTATAACGTATAACGTATAACGTATAACGTATAACGTATGACGTATTACATATTACGTTTAACGTATAACGTTAAACGTATTACGTATAACGTATAACGTACAACGTACAACGTACAACGTATAACGTATAACGTATAACGTATAACGTATAACGTATAACGTATAACGTATAACGTATAACGTATAACGTATAACGTATAACGTATAACGTATAACGTATAACGTATAACGTATAACGTATGACGTATTACATATTACGTTTAACGTATAACGTATAACGTATAACGTATAACGTATAACGTACAACGTACAACGTACAACGTATAACGTATAACGTATAACGTATAACGTATAACGTATAACGTATAACGTATAACGTATAACGTATAACGTATAACGTATAACGTATAACGTATAACGTATAACGTATAACGTATAACGTATAACGTATATCCTATAACGCATAACGTATAACGTATAACGTACAACGTATAACGTATAACGTATAACGTATAACGTATAACGTATAACGTATAACGTATAACGTATAGCGTATAACGTATAACGTATGACGATTAACGTAAAACGTATGACGTATTACATATTACGTATAACGTATAACGTATAACGTATAACGTATAACGTATAACGTATAACGTATAACGTATAACGCATAACGTATAACGCATAACGTACAACGTCTAACGTATAACGTATAACGTATAACGTATAACGTACAACGTTTAACGTATAACGTATAACGTAGAACGTATAACGTATAACGTATAACGTATAACGTATGACGTACAACGTATAAAGTATAACGTATAACGTATAACGTATAACGTATAACGTATAACGTATAGCGTCTAACGTATAACGTATAACGTATAACGTATAACGTATAAAGTATAACGTATAACGTATAACGTACAACGTGTAACGTACAACGTATAACGTACAACGTATAACCTACAACGTATAACGTACAACGTATATCGTATAACGTATAACGGATAGCGTCTAACGTATAACGTATAACGTATAACGTATAACGTATAACGTATAACGTATAACGTATAACGTATAACGTATAACGTATAACGTATAACGTATAACGTATAACGTATAACGTATAACGTATAACGTATAACGTATAACGTATAACGTATAACGTATAACGTATATCGTATAACGTATAACGTATAACGTATAACGTATAACGTATAACGTATAACGTATAACGTATAACGTATAACGTATAACGTATAACGTATAACGTATAACGTATAACGTATAACGTATAACGTATAACGTATAACGTATAACGTATAACGTATAACGTATAACGTATGACGTATTACATATTACGTTTAACGTATAACGTATAACGTATAACGTATAACGTATAACGTACAACGTACAACGTACAACGTATAACGTATAACGTATAACGTATAACGTATAACGTATAACGTATAACGTATAACGTATAACGTATAACGTATAACGTATAACGTATAACGTATAACGTATAACGTATAACGTATAACGTATAACGTATAACGTATAACGTATAACGTATAACGTATAACGTACAACGTATAACGTATAACGTATATCCTATAACGCATAACGTATAACGTATAACGTATAACGTATAACGTATAACGTATAACGTACAACGTATAACGTATAACGTACAACGTATAACGTATAACGTATAACGTATAACGTATAACGTATAACGTATAACGTATGACGTATAACGTATAACGTATAACGTATAACGTATAACGTATAACGTATAACGAATAACGTATAACGTATAACGTATAACGTATAACGTATAACGTATATCCTATAACGCATAACGTATAACGTATAACGTATAACGTATAACGTATAACGTATAACGTATAACGTATAACGTATAACGTATAACGTATAACGTATAACGTATAACGTATAACGTATAACGTATAACGTATAACGTACAACGTTTAACGTATAACGTATAACGAATAACGTATAACGTATATCGCATGACGTATAACGCATAACGTATACCGTATATCGTACAACGTATAACGTATAACGTATATCCTATAACGCATAACGTATAACGTATAACGTATAACGTATAACGTATAACGTATAACGTATAACGTATAACGTATAACGTATAACGTATAACGTATAACGTATAACGTATAACGGATAACGTATAACGTATAACGTATAACGTATAACGTACAACGTATAACGTATAACGTATATCCTATAACGCATAACGTATAACGTATAACGTATAACGTATAACGTATAACGTATAACGTACAACGTATAACGTATAACGTACAACGTATAACGTATAACGTATAACGTATAACGTATAACGTATAACGTATAACGTATGACGTATAACGTATAACGTATAACGTATAACGTATAACGTATAACGTATAACGAATAACGTATAACGTATAACGTATAACGTATAACGTATAACGTATATCCTATAACGCATAACGTATAACGTATAACGTATAACGTATAACGTATAACGTATAACGTATAACGTATAACGTATAACGTATAACGTATAACGTATAACGTATAACGTATAACGTATAACGTATAACGTATAACGTATAACGTATAACGTATAACGTATAACGTATAACGTATAACGTATGACGTATTACATATTACGTTTAACGTATAACGTATAACGTATAACGTATAACGTATAACGTACAACGTACAACGTACAACGTATAACGTATAACGTATAACGTATAACGTATAACGTATAACGTATAACGTATAACGTATAACGTATAACGTATAACGTATAACGTATAACGTATAACGTATAACGTATAACGTATAACGTATAACGTATAACGTATAACGTACAACGTATAACGTATAACGTATATCCTATAACGCATAACGTATAACGTATAACGTATAACGTATAACGTATAACGTATAACGTATAACGTATAACGTATAACGTATAACGTATAACGTATAACGTACAACGTTTAACGTATAACGTATAACGAATAACGTATAACGTATATCGCATGACGTATAACGTATAACGTATAACGTATAACGTATAACGTATAACGTATAACGTATGACGTATTACATATTACGTTTAACGTATAACGTATAACGTATAACGTATAACGTATAACGTACAACGTACAACGTACAACGTATAACGTATAACGTATAACGTATAACGTATAACGTATAACGTATAACGTATAACGTATAACGTATAACGTATAACGTATAACGTACAACGTATAACGTATAACGTACAACGTATAACGTATAACGTATAACGTATAACGTATAACGTATAACGTATAACGTATGACGTATAACGTATAACGTATAACGTATAACGTATAACGTATAACGTATAACGAATAACGTATAACGTATAACGTATAACGTATAACGTATAACGTATATCCTATAACGCATAACGTATAACGTATAACGTATAACGTATAACGTATAACGTATAACGTATAACGTATAACGTATAACGTATAACGTATAACGTATAACGTATAACGTATAACGTATAACGTATAACGTATAACGTATAACGTATAACGTATAACGTATAACGTATAACGTATAACGTATGACGTATTACATATTACGTTTAACGTATAACGTATAACGTATAACGTATAACGTATAACGTACAACGTACAACGTACAACGTATAACGTATAACGTATAACGTATAACGTATAACGTATAACGTATAACGTATAACGTATAACGTATAACGTATAACGTATAACGTATAACGTATAACGTATAACGTATAACGTATAACGTATAACGTATAACGTATAACGTATAACGTATAACGTATAACGTACAACGTATAACGTATAACGTATATCCTATAACGCATAACGTATAACGTATAACGTATAACGTATAACGTATAACGTATAACGTACAACGTATAACGTATAACGTACAACGTATAACGTATAACGTATAACGTATAACGTATAACGTATAACGTATAACGTATGACGTATAACGTATAACGTATAACGTATAACGTATAACGTATAACGTATAACGAATAACGTATAACGTATAACGTATAACGTATAACGTATAACGTATATCCTATAACGCATAACGTATAACGTATAACGTATAACGTATAACGTATAACGTATAACGTATAACGTATAACGTATAACGTATAACGTATAACGTATAACGTATAACGTATAACGTATAACGTATAACGTATAACGTATAACGTACAACGTTTAACGTATAACGTATAACGAATAACGTATAACGTATATCGCATGACGTATAACGCATAACGTATACCGTATATCGTACAACGTATAACGTATAACGTATATCCTATAACGCATAACGTATAACGTATAACGTATAACGTATAACGTATAACGTATAACGTATAACGTATAACGTATAACGTATAACGTATAACGTATAACGTATAACGTATAACGTATAACGGATAACGTATAACGTATAACGTATAACGTATAACGTACAACGTATAACGTATAACGTATATCCTATAACGCATAACGTATAACGTATAACGTATAACGTATAACGTATAACGTATAACGTACAACGTATAACGTATAACGTACAACGTATAACGTATAACGTATAACGTATAACGTATAACGTATAACGTATAACGTATGACGTATAACGTATAACGTATAACGTATAACGTATAACGTATAACGTATAACGAATAACGTATAACGTATAACGTATAACGTATAACGTATAACGTATATCCTATAACGCATAACGTATAACGTATAACGTATAACGTATAACGTATAACGTATAACGTATAACGTATAACGTATAACGTATAACGTATAACGTATAACGTATAACGTATAACGTATAACGTATAACGTATAACGTATAACGTATAACGTATAACGTATAACGTATGACGTATTACATATTACGTTTAACGTATAACGTATAACGTATAACGTATAACGTATAACGTACAACGTACAACGTACAACGTATAACGTATAACGTATAACGTATAACGTATAACGTATAACGTATAACGTATAACGTATAACGTATAACGTATAACGTATAACGTATAACGTATAACGTATAACGTATAACGTATAACGTATAACGTACAACGTATAACGTATAACGTATATCCTATAACGCATAACGTATAACGTATAACGTATAACGTATAACGTATAACGTATAACGTACAACGTATAACGTATAACGTATATCCTATAACGCATAACGTATAACGTATAACGTATAACGTATAACGTATAACGTATAACGTACAACGTATAACGTATAACGTACAACGTATAACGTATAACGTATAACGTATAACGTATAACGTATAACGTATAACGTATGACGTATAACGTATAACGTATAACGTATAACGTATAACGTATAACGTATAACGAATAACGTATAACGTATAACGTATAACGTATAACGTATAACGTATATCCTATAACGCATAACGTATAACGTATAACGTATAACGTATAACGTATAACGTATAACGTATAACGTATAACGTATAACGTATAACGTATAACGTATAACGTATAACGTATAACGTATAACGTATAACGTATAACGTACAACGTTTAACGTATAACGTATAACGAATAACGTATAACGTATATCGCATGACGTATAACGCATAACGTATACCGTATATCGTACAACGTATAACGTATAACGTATATCCTATAACGCATAACGTATAACGTATAACGTATAACGTATAACGTATAACGTATAACGTATAACGTATAACGTATAACGTATAACGTATAACGTATAACGTATAACGTATAACGTATAACGTATAACGTATAACGTATAACGTATAACGTATAACGTATAACGTATAACGTATAACGTATAACGTATAACGTATAACGTATAACGTATAACGTATAACGTATAACGTATAACGTATAACGTATAACGTATAACGTATAACGTATAACGTATAACGTATAACGTATAACGTATAACGTATAACGTATAACGTATAACGTATAACGTATAACGTATAACGTATAACGTATAACGTATAACGTATAACGTATAACGTATAACGTATAACGTATAACGGATAACGTATAACGTATAACGTATAACGTATAACGTATAACGTATAACGTACAACGTCTAACGTATAACGTATAACGTATAACGTATAACGTACAACGTACAACGTATAACGTATATCCTATAACGCATAACGTATAACGTATAACGTACAACTTCTAACGTATAACGTATAACGTATAACGTATAACGTATAACGTACAACGTATAACGTATAACGTATATCCTATAACGCATAACGTATAACGTATATCCTATAACGCATAACGTATAACGTATAACGTACAACGTATAACGTATAACGTATAACGTATAACGTATAACGTATAACGTATAACGTATAACGTATAACGTATGACGTATAACGTATAACGTATAACGTATAACGTATAACGTATAACGTATAACGAATAACGTATAACGTATAACGTATAACGTATAACGTATAACGTATATCCTATAACGCATAACGTATAACGTATAACGTATAACGTATAACGTATATCGTATAACGTATAACGTATAACGTATAACGTATAACGTATAACGAATAACGTATAACGTATAACGTACAACGTTTAACGTATAACGTATAACGAATAACGTATAACGTATATCGCATGACGTATAACGCATAACGTATACCGTATATCGTACAACGTATAACGTATAACGTATATCCTATAACGCATAACGTATAACGTATAACGTATAACGTATAACGTATAACGTATAACGTATAACGTATAACGTATAACGTATAACGTATAACGTATAACGTATAACGTATAACGTATAACGTATAACGTATAACGTATAACGTATAACGTATAACGTATAACGTATAACGTATAACGTATATCCTATAACGCATAACGTATAACGTATATCCTATAACGCATAACGTATAACGTATAACGTACAACGTATAACGTATAACGTATAACGTATAACGTATAACGTATAACGTATAACGTATAACGTATAACGTATAACGTATAACCTATAACGTATAACGTACAACGTTTAACGTATAACGTATAACGTATAACGTATAACGTATAACGTATAACGTATAACGTATAACGTATAACGTATAACGTATAACGTATAACGTATAACGTATAACGTATAGCGTATAACGTATAACGTATAACGATTAACGTAAAACGTATGACGTATTACATATTACGTATAACGTATAACGTATAACGTATAACGTATAACGTATAACGTATAACGTATAACGTATAACGTATAACGTATAACGTATAACGTATAACGCATAACGTACAACGTCTAACGTATAACGTATAACGTAGAACGTATAACGTATAACGTATAACGTATAACGTATAAAGTATAACGTATAACGTATAACGTACAACGTATAACGTATAACGTATAACGTATAACGTATAACGTATAACGTATAACGTATGATGTATTACATATTACGTTTAACGTATAACGTATAACGTATAACGTATAACGTATAACGTACAACGTACAACGTACAACGTATAACGTATAACGTATAACGTATAACGTATAACGTATAACGTATAACGTATAACGTATAACGTATAACGTATAACGTATAACGTATAACGTATAACGTATAACGTATAACGTATAACGTATAACGTATAACGTATGACGTATTACATATTACGTTTAACGTATAACGTATAACGTATAACGTATAACGTATAACGTACAACGTACAACGTACAACGTATAACGTATAACGTATAAAGTATAACGTATAACGTATAACGTATAACGTATAACGTATAACGTATAACGTATAACGTATAACGTATAACGTATAACGTATAACGTATAACGTATAACGTATATCCTATAACGCATAACGTATAACGTATAACGTATAACGTATAACGTATAACGTATAACGTATAACGTATAGCGTCTAACGTATAACGTATAACGTATAACGTACAACGTATAACGTATAACGTATATCCTATAACGCATAACGTATAACGTATAACGTATAACGTATAACGTATAACGTATAACGTATAACGTATAACGTATAACGTATAACGTATAACGTATGACGTACAACGTTTAACGTATAACGTATAACGAATAACGTATAACGTATATCGCATGACGTATAACGCATAACGTATACCGTATATCGTACAACGTATAACGTATAACGTATATTCTATAACGTATAACGTATAACGTATAACGTATAACGTATAACGTATAACGTATAACGTATAACGTATGACGATTAACGTAAAACGTATGACGTATTACACATTACGTATAACGTATAACGTATAGCGTATAACGTATAACGTATAACGTATAACGTATAACGATTAACGTAAAACGTATGACGTATTACATATTACGTATAACGTATAACGTATAACGTATAACGTATAACGTATAACGTATAACGTATAACGTATAACGTATAACGTATAACGTATAACGTATAACGTATAACGTATAACGTACAACGTATAACGTATAACGTATAACGTATAACGTATAACGTATAACGTATAACGTATAACGTATAACGAATAACGTATAACCTATAACGTAGAACGTACAACGTTTAACGTATAACGTATAACGTATAACGTATAACGTATAACGTATAACGTATAACGTATAACGTATAACGTATAACGTATAACGTATAACGTATAACGTATAACGTATAACGTATAACGTATAACGTATAACGTATAACGTATAGCGTATAACGTATAACGTATAACGATTAACGTAAAACGTATGACGTATTACATATTACGTATAACGTATAACGTATAACGTATAACGTATAACGTATATCCTATAACGCATAACGTATAACGTATAACGTATAACGTATAACGTATAACGTATAACGTATAACGTATAACGTATAACGTATAACGTATAACGTATAACGTATAACGTATAACGTATAACGTATAACGTATAACGTACAACGTTTAACGTATAACGTATAACGAATAACGTATAACGTATATCGCATGACGTATAACGCATAACGTATACCGTATATCGTACAACGTATAACGTATAACGTATATCCTATAACGCATAACGTATAACGTATAACGTATAACGTATAACGTATAACGTATAACGTATAACGTATAACGTATAACGTATAACGTATAACGTATAACGTATAACGTATAACGTATAACGTATAACGTATAACGTATAACGTATAACGTATAACGTATAACGTATAACGTATAACGTATAACGTATAACGTATGACGTATTACATATTACGTTTAACGTATAACGTATAACGTATAACGTATAACGTATAACGTACAACGTACAACGTACAACGTATAACGTATAACGTATAACGTATAACGTATAACGTATAACGTATAACGTATAACGTATAACGTATAACGTATAACGTATAACGTATAACGTATAACGTATAACGTATAACGTATAACGTATAACGTATAACGTATAACGTATAACGTACAACGTATAACGTATAACGTATATCCTATAACGCATAACGTATAACGTATAACGTATAACGTATAACGTATAACGTATAACGTACAACGTATAACGTATAACGTACAACGTATAACGTACAACGTATAACGTATAACGTATAACGTATAACGTATAACGTATGACGTATAACGTATAACGTATAACGTATAACGTATAACGTATAACGTATAACGTATAACGTATAACGGATAGCGTCTAACGTATAACGTATAACGTATAACGTATAACGTATAACGTATAACGTATAACGTATAACGTATAACGTATAACGTATAACGTATAACGTATAACGTATAACGCATAACGTATAACGTATATCGTATAACGTATAACGTATAACGTATAACGTATAACGTATAACGTATAACGTATAACGTATAACGTATAACGTATAACGTATAACGTATAACGTATAACGTATAACGTATAACGTATAACGTATAACGTATAACGTATAACGTATAACGTATAACGTATAACGTATGACGTATTACATATTACGTTTAACGTATAACGTATAACGTATAACGTATAACGTATAACGTACAACGTACAACGTACAACGTATAACGTATAACGTATAACGTATAACGTATAACGTATAACGTATAACGTATAACGTATAACGTATAACGTATAACGTATAACGTATAACGTATAACGTATAACGTATAACGTATGATGTATTACATATTACGTTTAACGTATAACGTATAACGTATAACGTATAACGTATAACGTACAACGTACAACGTACAACGTATAACGTATAACGTATAACGTATAACGTATAACGTATAACGTATAACGTATAACGTATAACGTATAACGTATAACGTATAACGTATAACGTATAACGTATAACGTATAACGTATAACGTATGACGTATTACATATTACGTTTAACGTATAACGTATAACGTATAACGTATAACGTATAACGTACAACGTACAACGTACAACGTATAACGTATAACGTATAACGTATAACGTATAACGTATAACGTATAACGTATAACGTATAACGTATAACGTATAACGTATAACGTATAACGTATAACGTATAACGTATAACGTATAACGTATATCCTATAACGCATAACGTATAACGTATAACGTACAACGTATAACGTATAACGTATAACGTATAACGTATAACGTATAACGTATAACGTATAGCGTATAACGTATAACGTATGACGATTAACGTAAAACGTATGACGTATTACACATTACGTATAACGTATAACGTATAACGTATAACGTATAACGTATAACGTATAACGTATAACGTATAACGTATAACGTATAACGTATAACGTATAACGTATAACGTATAACGTATAACGTATAACGTATAACGTATAACGTATAACGTATAACGTATAACGTATAACGTATAACGTATATCCTATAACGCATAACGTATAACGTATAACGTACAACGTATAACGTATAACGTATAACGTACAACGTATAACGTATAACGTATAACGTATAACGTATAACGTATAACGTATAACGTATGACGTATAACGTATAACGTATAACGTATAACGTATAACGTATAACGTATAACGTATAACGAATAACGTATAACGTATAACGTATATGGTATAACGTATAACGTATATCCTATAACGCAGAACGTATAACGTATAACGTATAACGTATAACGTATAACGTATAACGTATAACGTATAACGTATAACGTATAACGTATAACGTATAACGTATAACGTATAACGTATAACGTATAACGTATAACGTATAACGTATAACGTATAACGTATAACGTATAACGTATAACGTATAACGTATAACGTATAACGTATAACGTATAACGTATAACGTATAACGTATAACGTATAACGTATAACGTATAACGTATAACGTATAACGTATAACGTATAACGTATAACGTATGACGTATTACATATTACGTTTAACGTATAACGTATAACGTATAACGTATAACGTATAACGTACAACGTACAACGTACAACGTATAACGTATAACGTATAACGTATAACGTATAACGTATAACGTATAACGTATAACGTATAACGTATAACGTATAACGTATAACGTATAACGTATAACGTATAACGTATAACGTATAACGTATAACGTATAACGAATAACGTATAACGTATAACGTATAACGTATAACGTATAACGTATATCCTATAACGCATAACGTATAACGTATAACGTATAACGTATAACGTACAACGTATAACGTATAACGTACAACGTATAACGTATAACGTATAACGTATAACGTATAACGTATAACGTATAACGTATGACGTATAACGTATAACGTATAACGTATAACGTATAACGTATAACGTATAACGTACAACGTATAACGTATAACGTATATCCTATAACGCATAACGTATAACGTATAACGTATAACGTATAACGTATAACGTATAACGTACAACGTATAACGTATAACGTACAACGTATAACGTATAACGTATAACGTATAACGTATAACGTATAACGTATAACGTATGACGTATAACGTATAACGTATAACGTATAACGTATAACGTATAACGTACAACGTTTAACGTATAACGTATAACGTATAGCGTATAACGTACAACGTTTAACGTATAACGTATAACGTATAATGTATAACGTATAACGTATAACGTATAACGTATAACGTATAACGTATAACGTATAACGTATAACGTATAACGTATAACGTATAACGTATAACGTATAACGTATAACGTATAACGTATAACGTATGGCGTATAACGTATAACGTATAACGAATAACGTTTAACGTATAACGTATAACGTATAATGTACAACGTTTAACGTATAACGTATAACGTATAACGTAGAACGTATAACGTATAACGTACAACGTATAACGTATAACGTATAGCGTATAACGTATAACGTATAACGTTTAGCGTATAACGTATAACGTATAACGTATAACGTACAACGTATAACGTATAACGTATAACGTATAACGTATAACGTATAACGTACAACGTATAACGTATAACGTATAACGCATAACGTATAACGTATAGCGTCTAACGTATAACGTATAACGTATAACGTATAACGTATAACGTATAACGTATAACGTATAACGTATAACGTATAACGTATAACGTATAACGTATAGCGTATAACGTATAACGTATAACGTATAACGTATAACGTATAACGTATAACGTATAGCGTATAACGTATAACGTATAACGTATAACGTATAACGTATAACGTATAACGTATAACGTATAACGTATAACGTATAACGTATAACGTATAACGTATAACGTATAACGTATAACGTATAACGTATAGCGTATAACGTATAACGAATGACGATTAACGTAAAACGTATGACGTATTACATATTACGTATAACGTATAACGTATAACGTATAACGTATAACGTATAACGTATAACGTATAACGTATAAAGTATAACGTATAACGTATAACGTATAACGTATAACGTATAACGTATAACGTATAACGTATAACGCATAACGTATAACGTATAACGTAAGACGTATAATGTATATCGTATAACGTACAACGTTTAACGTATAACGTATAACGTATAACGTATAACGTATAACGTATAACGTATAACGTATAACGTATAACGTATAACGTTTAACGTATAACGTATAACGTATAACGTATAACGTATAACGTATAACGTATAACGTACAACGTTTAACGTACAACGTATAACGAATAACGTATAACGTATGACGTCTAACGTATAACGTATAACGTATAACGTATAACGTATAGCGTATAACGTATAACGAATGACGATTAACGTAAAACGTATGACGTATTAAATATTACGTATAACGTATAACGTATAACGTATAACGTATAACGTATAATGTATAACGTATAACGTATAACGTATAACGTATAACGTATAACGTATAACGTATAACGTATAACGTATAACGTATAACGTATAACGTATAACGTATAACGTATAACGTATAACGTATAACGTATGGCGTATAACGTATAACGTATAACGAATAACGTTTAACGTATAACGTATAACGTATAATGTACAACGTTTAACGTATAACGTATAACGTATAACGTAGAACGTATAACGTATAACGTACAACGTATAACGTATAACGTATAACGTATAACGTATAACGTATAACGTTTAGCGTATAACGTATAACGTATAACGTATAACGTACAACGTATAACGTATAACGTATAACGTATAACGTATAACGTACAACGTATAACGTATAACGTATAACGCATAACGTATAACGTATAGCGTCTAACGTATAACGTATAACGTATAACGTATAACGTATAACGTATAACGTATAACGTATAACGTATAACGTATAACGTATAACGTATAACGTATAGCGTATAACGTATAACGTATAACGTATAACGTATAACGTATAACGTATAACGTATAACGTATAGCGTATAACGTATAACGTATGACGATTAACGTAAAACGTATGACGTATTACATATTACGTATAACGTATAACGTATAACGTATAACGTATAACGTATAACGTATAACGTATAACGTATAACGTATAACGTACAACGTATAACGTATAACGTATAACGTATAACGTACAACTTATAACGTATAACGTATAACGCATAACGTATAACGTATAGCGTCTAACGTATAACGTATAACGTATAACGTATAACGTATAACGTATAACGTATAACGTATAACGTATAACGTATAACGTATAACGTATAACGTATAACGTATAGCGTATAACGTATAACGTATGACGATTAACGTAAAACGTATGACGTATTACATATTACGTATAACGTATAACGTATAACGTATAACGTATAACTTATAACGTATAACGTATAAGGTATAACGTATAACGTATAACGTATAACGTA
The DNA here is from genome assembly GCF_051014685.1 of Ptiloglossa arizonensis. NCBI lineage: Eukaryota > Metazoa > Arthropoda > Insecta > Hymenoptera > Colletidae > Ptiloglossa > Ptiloglossa arizonensis. Next base: position 22,711 of record NW_027480015.1, on the reverse strand, counting down.
TAATGTATAATGTATAACGTATAACGTATAACCTATAACGTATAACGCATAACGTATAAAGTATAACGTACAACATATAACGTATAACGTATAACGTATAACGTATAACGTATAACGTATAACGTATAACGTATAACGTATAACGTATAACGTATAACGTATAACGTATAACGTATAGCGTATAACGTATAACGAATGACGATTAACGTAAAACGTATGACGTATTAAATATTACGTATAACGTATAACGTATAACGTATAACGTATAACGTATAACGTATAACGTATAACGTATAACGTATAACGTATAACGTATAACGTATAACGTATAACGTATAACGCATAACGTATAACGTATAACGTATGACGTATAACGTATATCGTATAACGTACAACGTTTAACGTATAACGTATAACGTATAGCGTATAACGTACAACGTTTAACGTATAACGTATAACGTATAACGTATAGCGTATAACGTATAACGAATGACGATTAACGTAAAACGTATGACGTATTAAATATTACGTATAACGTATAACGTATAACGTATAACGTATAACGTATAACGTATAACGTATAACGTATAACGTATAACGTATAACGTATAACGTATAACGTATAACGTATAACGTATAACGTATAACGTATAACGTATAACGTATAACGTATAACGTATAACGTATAACGTATAACGTATAACGTATAACGTATAACGTATAACGTATATCGTATAACGTACAACGTTTAACGTATAACGTATAACGTATAACGTATAACGTATAACGTATAACGTATAACGTATAACGTATAACGTATAACGTATAACGTATAGCGTATAACGTATAACGTATGACCATTAACGTAAAACGTATGACGTATTACATATTACGTATAACGTAAAACGTATGACGTATAACGTATAACGTATAACGTATAACGTATAACGTATAACGTATAACGTATAACGTATAACGTATAACGCATAACGTATAACGTATAACGTACAACATATAACGTATAACGTATAACGTATAACGTATAACGTGTAACGTATAACGTATAACGTACAACGTATAACGTATAACGTATAACGCATAACGTATAACGTATAGCGTCTAACGTATAACGTATGACGTATAACGTATATCGTAAAACGTACAACGTTTAACGTATAACGTATAACGTATAACGTATAACGTATAACGTATAACGTATAACGTATAACGTATAACGTATAACGTATAACGTATAACGCATAACGTATAACGTATAACGTACAACATATAACGTATAACGTATAACGTATAACGTATAACGTGTAACGTATAACGTATAACGTACAACGTATAACGTATAACGTATAACGCATAACGTATAACGTATAGCGTCTAACGTATAACGTATAACGTATAACGTATAACGTATAACGTATAACGTATAACGTATAACGTATAACGTATAACGTATAGCGTATAACGTATAACGTATGACGATTAACGTATAACGTATAACGCATAACGTATAACGTATAACGTATGACGTATAACGTATATCGTATAACGTACAACGTTTAACGTATAACGTATAACGTATAACGTATAACGTATAACGTATAACGTATAACGTATAACGTATAACATATAACGTATAACGTATAACGTATAACGTATAACGAATAACGTACAACGTATAGCGTCTAACGTATAACGTATAACGTATAACGTACAACGTATAACGTATAACGTATATCCTATAACGCATAACGTATAAGAGAACGTATAACGTACAACGTCTAACGTATAACGTATAACGTATAACGTATAACGTATAACGTATAACGTATAACGTACAACGTATAACGTATAACGTACAACGTACAACGTATAACGTATAACGTATAACATATAACGTATTACGTATAACGTATAACGTATAACGTATAACGTATAACGTATAACGTATAACGTATAACGTATAACGTATAACGTATAACGTATAACGTATAACGTATAACGTATAACGTATAACGTATAACGTATAACGTATAACGTATAACGTATAACGTATAACGTATATCCTATAACGCATAACGTACAACGTACAACATATAACGTATAACGTATAACGTATAACGTATAACGTATAACGTATAACGTATAACGTATAACGTATAACGTATAACGTATAACGTATAACGTATAACGTATAACGTATAACGTATATCGTATAACGTATTACGTATAACGTATAACGTATAACGTATAACGTATAACGTATAACGTATAACGTATAACGTATAACGTATAACGTATAACGTATAACGTATAACGTATAACGTATAACGTATAACGTATAGCGTATAACGTATAACGTATGACGATTAACGTAAAACGTATGACGTATTACATATTACGTATAACGTATAACGTATAACGTATAACGTATAACGTATAACGTATAACGTATAACGTATAACGTATAACGTAAAACGTATAACGTATAACGTATAACGTATAACGTATAACGTATAACGTATAACGTATAACGTATAACGTATAACGTATAACGTATAACGCATAACGTATAACGTATAACGTACAACATATAACGTATAACGTATAACGTATAACGTATAACGTGTAACGTATAACGTATAACGTACAACGTATAACGTATAACGTATAACGCATAACGTATAACGTATAGCGTCTAACGTATAACGTATAACGTATAACGTATAACGTATAACGTATAACGTATAACGTATAACGTATAACGTATAACGTATAGCGTATAACGTATAACGTATGACGATTAACGTATAACGTATAACGCATAACGTATAACGTATAACGTATGACGTATAACGTATATCGTATAACGTACAACGTTTAACGTATAACGTATAACGTATAACGTATAACGTATAACGTATAACGTATAACGTATAACGTATAACGTATAACGTATAACGTATAACGTATAACGAATAACGTACAACGTATAGCGTCTAACGTATAACGTATAACGTATAACGTACAACGTATAACGTATAACGTATATCCTATAACGCATAACGTATAAGAGAACGTATAACGTACAACGTCTAACGTATAACGTATAACGTATAACGTATAACGTATAACGTATAACGTACAACGTATAACGTATAACGTACAACGTACAACGTATAACGTATAACGTATAACGTATAACGTATAACGTATAACGTATAACGTATAACGTATAACGTATAACGTATAACGTATAACGTATAACGTATAACGTATAACGTATAACGTATAACGTATAACGTATAACGTATAACGTATAACGTATAACGTATAACGTATAACGTATAACGTATAACGTATAACGTATAACGTATATCCTATAACGCATAACGTACAACGTACAACATATAACGTATAACGTATAACGTATAACGTATAACGTATAACGTATAACGTATAACGTATAACGTATAACGTATAACGTATAACGTATAACGTATAACGTATAACGTATAACGTATAACGTATAACATATAACGTATTACGTATAACGTATAACGTATAACGTATAACGTATAACGTATAACGTATAACGTATAACGTATAACGTATAACGTATAACGTATAACGTATAGCGTATAACGTATAACGAATGACGATCAACGTAAAACGTATGACGTATTACATATTACGTATAACGTATAACGTATAACGTATAACGTATAACGTATAACGTATAACGTATAACGTATAACGTAGAACGTTCAACGTATAACGCATAACGTATAACGTATAACGTATGACGTATAACGTATAACGTATAACGTACAACGTTTAACGTATAACGTATAACGTATAACGTATAACGTATAACGTATAACGTATAACGTATAACGTATAACGTATAACGTATAACGTATAACGTATAACGTATAACGTATTACGTATAACGTATAACGTATAACGTATAACGTATAACGTATAACGTATAACGTATAACGTATAACGTATAACGTATAACGTATAACGTGTAGCGTATAACGTATAACGTATGACGATCAACGTAAAACGTATGACGTATTACATATTACGTATAACGTATAACGTATAACGTATAACGTATAACGTATAACGTATAACGTATAACGTATAACGTAGAACGTTCAACGTATAACGCATAACGAATAACGTATAACGTATAACGTAGAACGTATAACGTATAACGTATAACGTATAACGTATAACGTATAACGTATAACGTATTACGTATAACGTATAACGTATAACGTATAACGTATAACGTATAACGTATAACGTATAACGTATAACGTATAACGTATAACGTATAACGTGTAGCGTATAACGTATAACGTATGACGATCAACGTAAAACGTATGACGTATTACATATTACGTATAACGTATAACGTATAACGTATAACGTATAACGTATAACGTATAACGTATAACGTATAACGTAGAACGTTCAACGTATAACGCATAACGAATAACGTATAACGTATAACGTAGAACGTATAACGTACAACGTATAACGTATAACGTATAACGTATAACGTATAACGTATAACGTATAACGTATAACGTATAACGTATAACGTACAACGTATAACGTATAACGTATAACGTATAACGTACAACGTATAACGTATAACGCATAACGCATAACGTATAACGTATAGCGTCTAACGTATAACGTATAACGTATAACGTATAACGTATAACGTATAACGTATAACGTATAACGTATAACGTATAACGTATAACGTATAGCGTATAACGTATAACGTATGACGATTAACGTAAAACGTATGACGTATTACATATTACGTATAACGTATAACGTATAACGTATAACGTATAACGTATAACGTATAACGTATAACGTATAACGTATAACGTATAACGTATAACGTATAACGTATAACGTATAACGTATAACGTATAACGTATAACGTATAACGTGTAACGTATAACGCATAACGTATAACGTATAACGTACAACATATAACGTATAACGTATAACACACAACGTATAACGTATAACGTATAACGCATAACGTATAACGTATAGCGTCTAACGTATAACGTATAACGTATAACGTATAACGCATAACGTATAACGTATAACGTATAACGCATAACGTATAACGTATAACGTATGACGTATAACGTATATCGTATAACGTACAACGTTTAACGTATAACGTATAACGTATAACGTATAACGTATAACGTATAACGTATAACGTATAACGTATAACGTATAACGTATAACGTATAACGTATAACGTATAACGTATAACGTACAACGTTTAACGTATAACGTATAACGAATAACGTATAACGTATATCGCATGACGTATAACGCATAACGTATAACGTATAACGTACAACGCATAACGTATAAGGTATAACGTATGACGTATAACGTATATCGTATAACGTACAACGTTTAACGTATAACGTATAACGTATAACGTATAACGTATAACGTATAACGTATAACGTATAACGTATAACGTATAACGTATAACGTATAACGAATAACGTATAACGTATAACGTAGAACGTATAACGTACAACGTATAACGTATAACGTATAACGTATAACGGATAACGTATAACGTATAACGTATAACGTATAACGTATAACGTACAACGTCTAACGTATAACGTATAACGTATAACGTATAACGTACAACGTATAACGTATAACGTATATCCTGTAACGCATAACGTATAACGTATAACGTACAACTTCTAACGTATAACGTATATCGTATAACGTACAACGTTTAACGTATAACGTATAACGTATAACGTATAACGTATAACGTATAACGTATAACGTATAACGTATAAAGTACAACGTTTAACGTATAACGTATAACGTAGAACGTATAACGTATAACGTACAACGTATAATGTATAACGTATAACGTATAACGTATAACGTATAACGTATAACGAATAACGTATAACGTATAGCGTCTAACGTATAACGTATAACGTATAACGTACAACGTATAACGTATAACGTATATCCTATAACGTATAACGTCTAACGTATAACGTATAACGTATAACGTATAACGTATAACGTATAACGTACAACGTTTAACGTATAACGTATAACGAATAACGTATAACGTATATCGCATGACGTATAACGCATAACGTATACCGTATATCGTACAACGTATAACGTATAACGTATATCCTATAACGCATAACGTATAACGTATAACGTATAACGTATAACGTATAACGTATAACGTATAACGTATAACGTATAACGTATAACGTATAACGTATAACGTATAACGTATAACGTATAACGTATAACGTATAACGTATAACGTATAACGTATAACGTATAACGTATAACGTATAACGTATAACGTATAACGTATAACGTATAACGTATAACGTATAACGTATAACGTATAACGTATAACGTATAACGTATAACGTATAACGTATAACGTATAACGTATAACGTATAACGTATAACGTATAACGTATAACGCATAACGTATAACGTATAACGTACAACGTATAACGTATAACGTATAACGTATAACGTATAACGTATAACGTATAACGTATAACGTATAACGTATAACGTACAACGTATAACGTACAACGTATAACGTACAACGTTTAACGTACAACGTATAACGTATAACGTATAACGTATAACGTATAACGTATAACGTATAACGTATAACGTATAACGTATAACGTATAACGTATAACGTATAACGTATAACGTATAACGTATAACGTATAACGTATAACGTATAACGTATAGCGTATAACGTATAACGTATAACGATTAACGTAAAACGTATGACGTATTACATATTACGTATAACTTATAACGTATAACGTATAACGTATAACGTATAACGTATAACGTATAACGTATAACGTATAACGTATAACGTATAACGTATAACGCATAACGTACAACGTCTAACGTATAACGTATAACGTATAACGTATAACGTACAACGTTTAACGTATAACGTATAACGTAGAACGTATAACGTATAACGTATAACGTATAACGTATAACGTATGACGTACAACGTATAACGTATAACGTATAACGTATAACGTATAACGTATAACGTATAGCGTCTAACGTATAACGTATAACGTATAACGTATAACGTATAAAGTATAACGTATAACGTATAACGTACAACGTATAACGTACAACGTATAACGTACAACGTATAACCTACAACGTATAACGTACAACGTATATCGTATAACGTATAACGGATAGCGTCTAACGTATAACGTATAACGTATAACGTATAACGTATAACGTATAACGTATAACGTATAACGTATAACGTATAACGTATAACGTATAACGCATAACGTATAACGTATAACGTACAACATATAACGTATAACGTATAACGTATAACGTATAACGTGTAACGTATAACGTATAACGTACAACGTATAACGTATAACGTATAACGCATAACGTATAACGTATAGCGTCTAACGTATAACGTATAACGTATAACGTATAACGTATAACGTATAACGTATAACGTATAACGTATAACGTATAACGTATAGCGTATAACGTATAACGTATGACGATTAACGTATAACGTATAACGCATAACGTATAACGTATAACGTATGACGTATAACGTATATCGTATAACGTACAACGTTTAACGTATAACGTATAACGTATAACGTATAACGTATAACGTATAACGTATAACGTATAACGTATAACGTATAACGTATAACGTATAACGAATAACGTACAACGTATAGCGTCTAACGTATAACGTATAACGTATAACGTACAACGTATAACGTATAACGTATATCCTATAACGCATAACGTATAAGAGAACGTATAACGTACAACGTCTAACGTATAACGTATAACGTATAACGTATAACGTATAACGTATAACGTACAACGTATAACGTATAACGTACAACGTACAACGTATAACGTATAACGTATAACGTATAACGTATAACGTATAACGTATAACGTATAACGTATAACGTATAACGTATAACGTATAACGTATAACGTATAACGTATAACGTATAACGTATAACGTATAACGTATAACGTATAACGTATAACGTATAACGTATAACGTATAACGTATAACGTATAACGTATAACGTATAACGTATATCCTATAACGCATAACGTACAACGTACAACATATAACGTATAACGTATAACGTATAACGTATAACGTATAACGTATAACGTATAACGTATAACGTATAACGTATAACGTATAACGTTTAACGTATAACGTATAACGTATAACGTATAACGTATAACGTATAACGTATAACGTATAACATATAACGTATTACGTATAACGTATAACGTATAACGTATAACGTATAACGTATAACGTATAACGTATAACGTATAACGTATAACGTATAACGTATAACGTATAGCGTATAACGTATAACGAATGACGATCAACGTAAAACGTATGACGTATTACATATTACGTATAACGTATAACGTATAACGTATAACGTATAACGTATAACGTATAACGTATAACGTATAACGTAGAACGCTCAACGTATAACGCATAACGTATAACGTATAACGTATGACGTATAACGTATAACGTATGACGATCAACGTAAAACGTATGACGTATTACATATTACGTATAACGTATAACGTATAACGTATAACGTATAACGTATAACGTATAACGTATAACGTATAACGTAGAACGTTCAACGTATAACGCATAACGAATAACGTATAACGTATAACGTAGAACGTATAACGTATAACGTATAACGTATAACGTATAACGTATAACGTATAACGTATTACGTATAACGTATAACGTATAACGTATAACGTATAACGTATAACGTATAACGTATAACGTATAACGTATAACGTATAACGTATAACGTGTAGCGTATAACGTATAACGTATGACGATCAACGTAAAACGTATGACGTATTACATATTACGTATAACGTATAACGTATAACGTATAACGTATAACGTATAACGTATAACGTATAACGTATAACGTAGAACGTTCAACGTATAACGCATAACGAATAACGTATAACGTATAACGTACAACGTATAACGTATAACGTATAACGTATAACGTATAACGTATAACGTATAACGTATTACGTATAACGTATAACGTATAACGTATAACGTATAACGTATAACGTATAACGTATAACGTATAACGTATAACGTATAACGTATAACGTGTAGCGTATAACGTATAACGTATGACGATCAACGTAAAACGTATGACGTATTACATATTACGTATAACGTATAACGTATAACGTATAACGTATAACGTATAACGTATAACGTATAACGTATAACGTAGAACGTTCAACGTATAACGCATAACGAATAACGTATAACGTATAACGTAGAACGTATAACGTACAACGTATAACGTATAACGTATAACGTATAACGTATAACGTATAACGTATAACGTATAACGTATAACGTATAACGTACAACGTATAACGTATAACGTATAACGTATAACGTACAACGTATAACGTATAACGCATAACGCATAACGTATAACGTATAGCGTCTAACGTATAACGTATAACGTATAACGTATAACGTATAACGTATAACGTATAACGTATAACGTATAACGTATAACGTATAACGTATAGCGTATAACGTATAACGTATGACGATTAACGTAAAACGTATGACGTATTACATATTACGTATAACGTATAACGTATAACGTATAACGTATAACGTATAACGTATAACGTATAACGTATAACGTATAACGTATAACGTATAACGTATAACGTATAACGTATAACGTATAACGTATAACGTATAACGTATAACGTATAACGTGTAACGTATAACGCATAACGTATAACGTATAACGTACAACATATAACGTATAACGTATAACACACAACGTATAACGTATAACGTATAACGCATAACGTATAACGTATAGCGTCTAACGTATAACGTATAACGTATAACGTATAACGCATAACGTATAACGTATAACGTATAACGCATAACGTATAACGTATAACGTATGACGTATAACGTATATCGTATAACGTACAACGTTTAACGTATAACGTATAACGTATAACGTATAACGTATAACGTATAACGTATAACGTATAACGTATAACGTATAACGTATAACGTATAACGTATAACGTATAACGTATAACGTACAACGTTTAACGTATAACGTATAACGAATAACGTATAACGTATATCGCATGACGTATAACGCATAACGTATAACGTATAACGTACAACGCATAACGTATAAGGTATAACGTATGACGTATAACGTATATCGTATAACGTACAACGTTTAACGTATAACGTATAACGTATAACGTATAACGTATAACGTATAACGTATAACGTATAACGTATAACGTATAACGTATAACGTATAACGAATAACGTATAACGTATAACGTAGAACGTATAACGTACAACGTATAACGTATAACGTATAACGTATAACGGATAACGTATAACGTATAACGTATAACGTATAACGTATAACGTACAACGTCTAACGTATAACGTATAACGTATAACGTATAACGTACAACGTATAACGTATAACGTATATCCTGTAACGCATAACGTATAACGTATAACGTACAACTTCTAACGTATAACGTATAACGTATAACGTATAACGTATAACGTATAACGTACAACGTATAACGTATAACGTATATCCTATAACGCATAACGTATAACGTATATCCTATAACGCATAACGTATAACGTATAACGTACAACGTATAACGTATAACGTATAACGTATAACGTATAACGTATAACGTATAACGTATAACGTATAACGTATAACGTATAACGTATAACGTATAACGTATAACGTATAACGTACAACGTTTAACGTACAACGTATAACGTATAACGTATAACGTATAACGTATAACGTATAACGTATAACGTATAACGTATAACGTATAACGTATAACGTATAACGTATAACGTATAACGTATAACGTATAACGTATAGCGTATAACGTATAACGTATAACGATTAACGTAAAACGTATGACGTATTACATGTTACGTATAACGTATAACGTATAACGTATAACGTATAACGTATAACGTACAACGTATAACGTATAACGTATAACGTATAACGTATAACGCATAACGTACAACGTCTAACGTATAACGTATAACGTAGAACGTATAACGTATAACGTATAACGTATAACTTATAACGTATAACGTACGACGTATAACGTATAACGTATAACGTATGATGTATAACGTATAAAGTACAACGTTTAACGTATAACGTATAACGTAGAACGTATAACGTATAACGTACAACGTATAATGTATAACGTATAACGTATAACGTATAACGTATAACGTATAACGAATAACGTATAACGTATAGCGTCTAACGTATAACGTATAACGTATAACGTACAACGTATAACGTATAACGTATATCCTATAACGTATAACGTCTAACGTATAACGTATAACGTATAACGTATAACGTATAACGTATAACGTATAACGTACAACGTTTAACGTATAACGTATAACGAATAACGTATAACGTATATCGCATGACGTATAACGCATAACGTATACCGTATATCGTACAACGTATAACGTATAACGTATATCCTATAACGCATAACGTATAACGTATAACGTATAACGTATAACGTATAACGTATAACGTATAACGTATAACGTATAACGTATAACGTATAACGTATAACGTATAACGTATAACGTATAACGTATAACGTATAACGTATAACGTATAACGTATAACGTATAACGTATAACGTATAACGTATAACGTATAACGTATAACGTATAACGTATAACGTATAACGTATAACGTATAACGTATAACGTATAACGTATAACGTATAACGTATAACGTATAACGTATAACGTATAACGTATAACGTATAACGCATAACGTATAACGTATAACGTACAACGTATAACGTATAACGTATAACGTATAACGTATAACGTATAACGTATAACGTATAACGTATAACGTATAACGTATAACGTACAACGTATAACGTACAACGTATAACGTACAACGTTTAACGTACAACGTATAACGTATAACGTATAACGTATAACGTATAACGTATAACGTATAACGTATAACGTATAACGTATAACGTATAACGTATAACGTATAACGTATAACGTATAACGTATAACGTATAACGTATAACGTATAACGTATAGCGTATAACGTATAACGTATAACGATTAACGTAAAACGTATGACGTATTACATATTACGTATAACTTATAACGTATAACGTATAACGTATAACGTATAACGTATAACGTATAACGTATAACGTATAACGTATAACGTATAACGTATAACGCATAACGTACAACGTCTAACGTATAACGTATAACGTATAACGTATAACGTACAACGTTTAACGTATAACGTATAACGTAGAACGTATAACGTATAACGTATAACGTATAACGTATAACGTATGACGTACAACGTATAACGTATAACGTATAACGTATAACGTATAACGTATAACGTATAGCGTCTAACGTATAACGTATAACGTATAACGTATAACGTATAAAGTATAACGTATAACGTATAACGTACAACGTATAACGTATAACGTATAACGTATAACGTATAACGTATAACGTATAACGTATAACGTATAACGTATAACGTATAACGTATAACGTATAACGTATAACGTATAACGTATAACGTATAACGTATAACGTATAACGTATAACGTATAACGTATAACGTATAACGTATAACGTATAACGTATAACGTATAACGTATAACGTATGACGTATTACATATTACGTTTAACGTATAACGTATAACGTATAACGTATAACGTATAACGTATAACGTACAACGTACAACGTACAACGTACAACGTATAACGTATAACGTATAGCGTATAACGTATAACGTATAACGTATAACGTATAACGTATAACGCATAACGTATAACGTATAACGTATAACGTATAACGTATAACGTATAACGTATATCCTATAACGCATAACGTATAACGTATAACGTACAACGTATAACGTATAACGTATAACGTATAACGTATAACGTATAACGTATAACGTATAGCGTATAACGTATAACGTATGACGATTAACGTAAAACGTATGACGTATTACACATTACGTATAACGTATAACGTATAACGTATAACGTATAACGTATAACGTATAACGAATAACGTATAACGTATAACGTATAACGTATAACGTATAACGTATAACGTATAACGTATAACGTATAACGTATAACGTATAACGTATAACGTATAACGTATAACGTATAACGTATAACGTATAACGTATAACGTATAACGTATAACGTATAACGTATAACGTATAACGTATAGCGTATAACGTATAACGTATGACGATTAACGTAAAACGTATGACGTATTACATATTACGTATTACATATTACGTATAACGTATAACGTATAACGTATAACGTAGAACGTATAACGTACAACGTATAACGTATAACGTATAACGTATAACGTATAACGTATAACGTATAACGTATAGCGTCTAACGTATAACGTATAACGTATAACGTACAACGTATAACGTATAACGTATATCCTATAACGCATAACGTATAACGTATAACGTATAACGTATAACGTATAACGTATAACGTATAACGTATAACGTATAACGTATAACGTATAACGTATAACGTATAACGTATAACGTATAACGTATAACGTACAACGTTTAACGTATAACGTATAACGAATAAAGTATAACGTATATCTAATGACGTATAACGCATAACGTATACCGTATATCGTACAACGTATAACGTATAACGTATATCCTATAACGTATAACGTATAACGTATAACGTATAACGTATAACGTATAACGTATAACGTATAACGTATAACGTACAACGTTTAACGTATAACGTATAACGTATAACGTATAACGTATAACGTATAACGTATAACGTATAACGTATAACGTATAACGTATAACGTATAACGTATAACGTATAACGTACAACGTTTAACGTATAACGTATAACGTAGAACGTATAACGTATAACGTAGAACGTATAACGTATAACGTATAACGTATAACGTATGACGTACAACGTATAACGTATAACGTATAACGTATAACGTATAACGTATAACGTATAGCGTCTAACGTATAACGTATAACGTATAACGTATAACGTATAAAGTATAACGTATAACGTATAACGTACAACGTATAACGTACAACGTATAACGTACAACGTATAACCTACAACGTATAACGTACAACGTATATCGTATAACGTATAACGGATAGCGTCTAACGTATAACGTATAACGTATAACGTATAACGTATAACGTATAACGTATAACGTATAACGTATAACGTATAACGTACAACGTTTAACGTATAACGTATAACGTAGAACGTATAACGTATAACGTACAACGTTTAACGTATAACGTATAACGTAGAACGTATAACGTATAACGTATAACGTATAACGTATGACGTACAACGTATAACGTATAACGTATAACGTATAACGTATAACGTACAACGTTTAACGTATAACGTATAACGAATAAAGTATAACGTATATCGCATGACGTATAACGCATAACGTATACCGTATATCGTACAACGTATAACGTATAACGTATATCCTATAACGTATAACGTATAACGTATAACGTATAACGTATAACGTATAACGTATAACGTATAACGTACAACGTTTAACGTATAACGCATAACGTATAACGTATAACGTATAACGTATAACGTATAACGTATAACGTATAACGTATATCCTATAACGCATAACGTATAACGTATAACGTACAACGTATAACGTATAACGTATAACGTATAACGTATAACGTATAACGTATAACGTATAGCGTATAACGTATAACGTATGACGATTAACGTAAAACGTATGACGTATTACACATTACGTATAACGTATAACGTATAACGTATAACGTATAACGTATAACGTATAACGAATAACGTATAACGTATAACGTATAACGTATAACGTATAACGTATAACGTATAACGTATAACGTATAACGTATAACGTATAACGTATAACGTATAACGTATAACGTATAACGTATAACGTATAACGTATAACGTATAACGTATAACGTATAACGTATAACGTATAGCGTATAACGTATAACGTATGACGATTAACGTAAAACGTATGACGTATTACATATTACGTATAACGTATAACGTATAACGTATAACGTAGAACGTATAACGTACAACGTATAACGTATAACGTATAACGTATAACGTATAACGTATAACGTATAACGTATAGCGTCTAACGTATAACGTATAACGTATAACGTACAACGTATAACGTATAACGTATATCCTATAACGCATAACGTATAACGTATAACGTATAACGTATAACGTATAACGTATAACGTATAACGTATAACGTATAACGTATAACGTATAACGTATAACGTATAACGTACAACGTTTAACGTATAACGTATAACGAATAAAGTATAACGTATATCGCATGACGTATAACGCATAACGTATACCGTATATCGTACAACGTATAACGTATAACGTATATCCTATAACGTATAACGTATAACGTATAACGTATAACGTATAACGTATAACGTATAACGTATAACGTACAACGTTTAACGTATAACGTATAACGTATAACGTATAACGTATAACGTATAACGTATAACGTATAACGTATAACGTATAACGTATAACGTATAACGTATAACGTACAACGTTTAACGTATAACGTATAACGTAGAACGTATAACGTATAACGTATAACGTATAACGTATGACGTACAACGTATAACGTATAACGTATAACGTATAACGTATAACGTATAACGTATAGCGTCTAACGTATAACGTATAACGTATAACGTATAACGTATAAAGTATAACGTATAACGTATAACGTACAACGTATAACGTACAACGTATAACGTACAACGTATATCGTATAACGTATAACGGATAGCGTCTAACGTATAACGTATAACGTATAACGTATAACGTATAACGTATAACGTATAACGTATAACGTATAACGTATAACGTATAACGTATAACGTATAACGTATAACGTATAACGTATAACGTATATCGTATAACGTATAACGTATAACGTATAACGTATAACGTATAACGTATAACGTATAACGTATAACGTATAACGTATAACGTATAACGTATAACGTATAACGTATAACGTATAACGTATAACGTATAACGTATAACGTATAACGTATAACGTATAACGTATAACGTATAACGTATGACGTATTACATATTACGTTTAACGTATAACGTATAACGTATAACGTATAACGTATAACGTACAACGTACAACGTACAACGTATAACGTATAACGTATAACGTATAACGTATAACGTATAACGTATAACGTATAACGTATAACGTATAACGTATAACGTATAACGTATAACGTATAACGTATAACGTATAACGTATAACGTATAACGTATAACGTATAACGTATAACGTACAACGTATAACGTATAACGTATATCCTATAACGCATAACGTATAACGTATAACGTATAACGTATAACGTATAACGTATAACGTACAACGTATAACGTATAACGTACAACGTATAACGTATAACGTATAACGTATAACGTATAACGTATAACGTATAACGTATGACGTATAACGTATAACGTATAACGTATAACGTATAACGTATAACGTATAACGAATAACGTATAACGTATAACGTATAACGTATAACGTATAACGTATATCCTATAACGCATAACGTATAACGTATAACGTATAACGTATAAGGTATAACGTATAACGTATAACGTATAACGTATAACGTATAACGTATAACGTATAACGTATAACGTATAACGTATAACGTATAACGTATAACGTACAACGTTTAACGTATAACGTATAACGAATAACGTATAACGTATATCGCATGACGTATAACGCATAACGTATACCGTTAATCGTACAACGTATAACGTATAACGTATATTCTATAACGCATAACGTATAACGTATAACGTATAACGTATAACGTATAACGTATAACGTATAACGCATAACGTATAACGTATAACGTATAACGTATAACGTATAACGTATAACGTATAACGTATAACGTGTAACGTATAACGTGTAACGTATAACGTATAACGTATAACGTATAACGTATAACGTATAACGTATAACGTATAACGTATAACGTATAACGTATAACGTATAACGTATAACGTATAACGTATAACGTATAACGTATAACGTATAACGTATAACGTATAACGTATAACGTATAACGTATAACGTATAACGTATAACGTATAACGTATAACGTATAACGTATAACGTATAACGTATAACGTATAACGTATAACGTATAACGTATAACGTATAACGTATAACGTATAACGTATAACGTATAACGTATAACGTATAACGTATAACGTATAACGGATAACGTATAACGTATAACGTATAACGTATAACGTATAACGTATAACGTACAACGTCTAACGTATAACGTATAACGTATAACGTATAACGTACAACGTATAACGTATAACGTATATCCTATAACGCATAACGTATAACGTATAACGTACAACTTCTAACGTATAACGTATAACGTATAACGTATAACGTATAACGTACAACGTATAACGTATAACGTATATCCTATAACGCATAACGTATAACGTATAACGTATAACGTATAACGTATAACGTATAGCGTATAACGTATAACGTATAACGATTAACGTAAAACGTATGACGTATTACATATTACGTATAACTTATAACGTATAACGTATAACGTATAACGTATAACGTATAACGTATAACGTATAACGTATAACGTATAACGTATAACGTACAACGTCTAACGTATAACGTATAACGTATAACGTATAACGTATAACGTATAACGTATAACGTATAACGTATAACGTATAACGTATAACGTATAACGTATAACGTATAACGTATAACGTATAACGTATAACGTATAACGTATAACGTATAACGTATAACGTATAACGTATAACGTATAACGTATAACGTATAGCGTATAACGTATAACGTATAACGATTAACGTAAAACGTATGACGTATTACATATTACGTATAACTTATAACGTATAACGTATAACGTATAACGGATAACGTATAACGTATAACGTATAACGTATAACGTATAACGTATAACGTACAACGTCTAACGTATAACGTATAACGTATAACGTATAACGTATAACGTATAACGTATAACGTACAACGTATAACGTACAACGTTTAACGTACAACGTATAACGTATAACGTATAACGTATAACGTATAACGTATAACGTATAACGTATAACGTATAACGTATAACGTATAACGTATAACGTATAACGTATAACGTATAACGTATAACGTATAACGTATAACGTATAGCGTATAACGTATAACGTATAACGATTAACGTAAAACGTATGACGTATTACATATTACGTATAACTTATAACGTATAACGTATAACGTATAACGTATAACGTATAACGTATAACGTATAACGTATAACGTATAACGTATAACGTATAACGCATAACGTACAACGTCTAACGTATAACGTATAACGTATAACGTATAACGTACAACGTTTAACGTATAACGTATAACGTATAACGTATAACGTATAACGTATAACGTATAACGTATAACGTATAACGTATAACGTATAACGTATAACGTATAACGTATAACGTATAACGTATAACGTATAACGTATAACGTATAACGTATAACGTATAACGTATAACGTATAACGTATAACGTATAACGTATAACGTATAACGTATAGCGTATAACGTATAACGTATGACGATTAACGTAAAACGTATGACGTATTACATATTACGTATAACGTATAACGTATAACGTATAACGTAGAACGTATAACGTACAACGTATAACGTATAACGTATAACGTATAACGTATAACGTATAACGTATAACGTATAGCGTCTAACGTATAACGTATAACGTATAACGTACAACGTATAACGTATAACGTATATCCTATAACGCATAACGTATAACGTATAACGTATAACGTATAACGTATAACGTATAACGTATAACGTATAACGTATAACGTATAACGTATAACGTATAACGTATAACGTATAACGTATAACGTATAACGTACAACGTTTAACGTATAACGTATAACGAATAAAGTATAACGTATATCGCATGACGTATAACGCATAACGTATACCGTATATCGTACAACGTATAACGTATAACGTATATCCTATAACGTATAACGTATAACGTATAACGTATAACGTATAACGTATAACGTATAACGTATAACGTACAACGTTTAACGTATAACGTATAACGTATAACGTATAACGTATAACGTATAACGTATAACGTATAACGTATAACGTATAACGTATAACGTATAACGTATAACGTACAACGTTTAACGTATAACGTATAACGTAGAACGTATAACGTATAACGTATAACGTATAACGTATGACGTACAACGTATAACGTATAACGTATAACGTATAACGTATAACGTATAACGTATAGCGTCTAACGTATAACGTATAACGTATAACGTATAACGTATAAAGTATAACGTATAACGTATAACGTACAACGTATAACGTACAACGTATAACGTACAACGTATAACCTACAACGTATAACGTACAACGTATATCGTATAACGTATAACGGATAGCGTCTAACGTATAACGTATAACGTATAACGTATAACGTATAACGTATAACGTATAACGTATAACGTATAACGTATAACGTATAACGTATAACGTATAACGTATAACGTATAACGTATAACGTATAACGTATATCGTATAACGTATAACGTATAACGTATAACGTATAACGTATAACGTATAACGTATAACGTATAACGTATAACGTATAACGTATAACGTATAACGTATAACGTATAACGTATAACGTATAACGTATAACGTATAACGTATAACGTATAACGTATAACGTATAACGTATGACGTATTACATACTACGTTTAACGTATAACGTATAACGTATAACGTATAACGTATAACGTATAACGTACAACGTACAACGTACAACGTATAACGTATAACGTATAACGTATAACGTATAACGTATAACGTATAACGTATAACGTATAACGTATAACGTATAACGTATAACGTATAACGTATAACGTATAACGTATAACGTATAACGTATAACGTATAACGTATAACGTATAACGTATAACGTATAACGTACAACGTATAACGTATAACGTATATCCTATAACGCATAACGTATAACGTATAACGTATAACGTATAACGTATAACGTATAACGTACAACGTATAACGTATAACGTACAACGTATAACGTATAACGTATAACGTATAACGTATAACGTATAACGTATAACGTATGACGTATAACGTATAACGTATAACGTATAACGTATAACGTATAACGTATAACGAATAACGTATAACGTATAACGTATAACGTATAACGTATAACGTATATCCTATAACGCATAACGTATAACGTATAACGTATAACGTATAACGTATAACGTATAACGTATAACGTATAACGTATAACGTATAACGTATAACGTATAACGTATAACGTATAACGTATAACGTATAACGTATAACGTATAACGTATAACGTACAACGTTTAACGTATAACGTATAACGAATAACGTATAACGTATATCGCATGACGTATAACGCATAACGTATACCGTTAATCGTACAACGTATAACGTATAACGTATATCCTATAACGCATAACGTATAACGTATAACGTATAACGTATAACGTATAACGTATAACGTATAACGTATAACGTATAACGTATAACGTATAACGTATAACGTATAACGTATAACGTATAACGTATAACGTATAACGTATAACGTATAACGTATAACGTATAACGTATAACGTATAACGTATAACGTATAACGTATAACGTATAACGTATAACGTATAACGTATAACGTATAACGTATAACGTATAACGTATAACGTATAACGTATAACGTATAACGTATAACGTATAACGTATAACGTATAACGTATAACGTATAACGTATAACGTATAACGTATAACGTATAACGTATAACGTATAACGTATAACGTATAACGTATAACGTTTAACGTATAACGTATAACGTATAACGTATAACGTATAACGTACAACGTATAACGTATAACGTATATCCTATAACGCATAACGTATAACGTATAACGTACAACTTCTAACGTATAACGTATAACGTATAACGTATAACGTATAACGTACAACGTATAACGTATAACGTATATCCTATAACGCATAACGTATAACGTATATCCTATAACGCATAACGTATAACGTATAACGTACAACGTATAACGTATAACGTATAACGTACAACGTATAACGTATAACGTATATCCTATAACGCATAACGTATAACGTATAACGTACAACTTCTAACGTATAACGTATAACGTATAACGTATAACGTATAACGTATAACGTATAACGTATAACGTATGACGTATAACGTATAACGTATAACGTATAACGTATAACGTATAACGTATAACGAATAACGTATAACGTATAACGTATAACGTATAACGTATAACGTATATCCTATAACGCATAACGTATAACGTATAACGTATAACGTATAACGTATAACGTATAACGTATAACGTATAACGTATAACGTATAACGTATAACGTATAACGTATAACGTATAACGTATAACGTATAACGTATAACGTATAACGTATAACGTACAACGTTTAACGTATAACGTATAACGAATAACGTATAACGTATATCGCATGACGTATAACGCATAACGTATACCGTTAATCGTACAACGTATAACGTATAACGTATATCCTATAACGCATAACGTATAACGTATAACGTATAACGTATAACGTATAACGTATAACGTATAACGTATAACGTATAACGTATAACGTATAACGTATAACGTATAACGTATAACGTATAACGTATAACGTATAACGTATAACGTATGACGTATAACGTATAACGTATAACGTATAACGTATAACGTATAACGTATAACGTATAACGTATAACGTATAACGTATAACGTATAACGTATAACGTATAACGTATAACGTATAACGTATAACGTATAACGTATAACGTATAACGTATAACGTATAACGTATAACGTATAACGTATAACGTATAACGTATAACGTATAACGTATAACGTATAACGTTTAACGTATAACGTATAACGTATAACGTATAACGTATAACGTACAACGTATAACGTATAACGTATATCCTATAACGCATAACGTATAACGTATAACGTACAACTTCTAACGTATAACGTATAACGTATAACGTATAACGTATA
>NW_027480014.1:0-46057 GCF_051014685.1 Ptiloglossa arizonensis | reverse complement strand
GTATTAACGTATAACGTATAACGTATAACGTAGTAGAACGTATAACGTATAACGTATAACGTTTTAACGTATAACGTATAACGTATAACGTATAACGTATAACGTATAACGTATAACGTATAACGTATAACTTGTAACAAAAAACGTATAACGAATAACGTAAAACGTATGACGCATTACATGCTACGTATAAAGTATAACATTCAACGTAAAACGTATGACGCATTACATGCTACGTATAAAGTATAACATTCAAACGTAAAACGTATAACGTATAACGTATAACGTATAACGTATAAAGTATAACGTATAACGTATAACGTATAACGTATAACGTATAACGTATAACGTATAACGTATAACGTATATCGTATAACGTATAACGTATAACGTATAACGTATAACGTATAACGTATAACGCATAACGTATAACGCATAACGTATAACGCATAACGTATAACGCATAACGTATAACGCATAACGTATAACGCATAACGTATAACGCATAACGTATAACGCATAACGTATAACGCATAACGTATAACGTATAACGTATAACGTATAACGTATAACGTATAACGGTATAACGTATAACGTATAACGTATAACGTATAACGTATAACGTATAACGTATTAACGTATAACGTATAACGTATAACGTATAACGTTTAACGTATAACGTATAACGTATAACGTATAACGTATAACGTATAACGTATAACGTATAACGTATAACTTGTAACAAAAAACGTATAACGAATAACGTAAAACGTATGACGCATTACATGCTATCGTATAAAGTATAACATTCAACGTAAAACGTATGGACGCATTACATGCTACGTATAAAGTATAACATTCAACGTAAAAACGTATAACGTATAACGTATAACGTATAACGTATAAAGTATAACGTATAACGTATAACGTATAACGTATAACGTATAACGTATAACGTATAACGTATAACGTATATCGTATAACGTATAACGTATAACGTATAACGTATAACGTATAACGTATAACGTATAACGTATAACGCATAACGTATAACGCATAACGTATAACGCATAACGTATAACGCATAACGTATAACGCATAACGTATAACGCATAACGTATAACGCATTAACGTATAACGCATAACGTATAACGTATAACGTACGTATAACGTATAACGTATAACGTATAACGTATAACGTATAACGTATAACGTATAACGTTATAACGTATAACGTATAACGTATAACTTGTAACAAAAAACGTATAACGAATAACGTAAAACGTATGACGCATTACATGCTACGTATAAAGTATAACATTCAACGTAAAACGTATGACGCATTACATGCTACGTATAAAGTATAACATTCAACGTAAAACGTATTAACGTATAACGTATAACGTATAACGTGTAACGGAGAACGTATAAAGAATAACGTATAACGTATAACGTATAACGTACAACTTATAACGTATAACGTACAACGTATAACGTAGAACGTATAACGTAGAACGTATAACGTATAACGTATAACGTATAACGTATAACGTATAACGTATAACGTATAACGTATAACGTATAACGTATAACGTATAACGTATAACGTATAACGTATAACGTATAACGTATAACGTATAACGTATAACGTATAACGTATAACGTATAACGTATAATGTATAGCGTATAACGTATAACGTATAACGTATAACGTACAACGTATAACGTATCACGTATAACGTATTACGAATAACGTATAACGTATAACGTATAACGTAACACCTATAACGTATAAAGTAATAACGTATAACGTATAACGTATAACGTATAACGTATAACGTATAACGTATAACGTATAACGTATAACGTATAACGTATAACGTATAACGTATAACGTATAACGTATTAACGTATAACGTATAACGTATAACGTATAACGTAACGTATACGTATAACGTATAACGTATAACGTATAACGTATAACGTATAACGTATAACGTATAACGTATAACGTATAACGTATAACGTATAACGTATAACGTATAACGTATAACGTATACGTATAACGAAAAACGTATAAAGAATAACGTATAACGTATAACGTAACGTATAACGTATAACGTATAACGTATAACGTATAACGTAGAACGTACAACGTATAACATATAACGTATAACGTATAACGTATAATGTATAACGTATAACATGTAACGTATAACGTATAACGTATAACGTATAACGTATAACGTATAACGTATATCGTATAACGTATAACGTATAACGTATAACATGTAACGTACAACGTATAACGTATACCGTATAACGTGTAACTAATAACGTATAACGTATAACGAATATCGTACAACGTATAACGCATAACGTATAACGTATACCGTATAACGTATAACGTATAAACGCATAAACGTATAACGTATAACGTATAACCTATGACGTATAACGTATAACGTATAACGTATAACGTATAACGTATAACGTATAACGTATAACGTATAACCTATGACGTATAACGTATAACGTATAACGTATAACATGTAATGTATAACCGTATAACGTATAATGTATAGCGTATAACGTATAACGTATAACGTATAACGTATTAACGTACAACGTATAACGTATCACGTATAACGTATTACGAATAACGTATAACGTATAACGTATAACGTATAACGTAACACCTATAACGTATAAAGTATAACGTATAACGTATAACGTATAACGTATAACGTATAACGTATAACGTATAACGTATATCGTATAACGTATAACGTATAACGTATAACGTATAACTTGTAACAAAAAACGTATAACGAATAACGTAAAACGTATGACGCATTACATGCTACGTATAAAGTATAACATTCAACGTAAAACGTATGACGCATTACATGCTACGTATAAAGTATAACATTCAACGTAAAACGTTAACGTATAACGTATAACGTATAACGTATAACGTATAACGTACAACTTATAACGTATAACGTACAACGTATAACGTGGAACGTATAACGTAGAACGTATAACGTATAACGTATAACGTATAACTTATAACGTATAACGTATAACGTATAACGTATAACGTATAACGTATAACGTATAACGTATAACGTATAACGTATAACGTATAACGTATAACGTATAACGTATAACGTATATACGTATAACGTATAACGTATAACGTATAATGTATAGGCGTATAACGTATAACGTATAACGTATAACGTACAACGTATAAACGTATCACGTATAACGTATTACGAATAACGTAAGTATAACGTATAACGTATAACGTAACACCTATAACGTATAAAGTATAACGTATAACGTATAACGTATAACGTATAACGTATAACGTACAACTTATAACGTATAACGTACAACGTATAACGTAGAACGTATAACGTAGAACGTATAACGTATAACGTATAACGTATAACGTATAACGTATAACGTATAACGTATAACGTATAACGTATAACGTATAACGTATAACGTATAACGTATAACGTATAACGTATAACGTATAACGTATAACGTATAACGTATAACGTATAACGTATAACGTATAACGTATAACGTATAACGTATAACGTATAACGTATAACGTAGAACGTACAACGTATAACGTATAAAGTATAACGTGTAACGTATAACGTATAACGTATAACGTATAACGTATAACGTATAACGTATAACGTATAACGTATAACGTATAACGTATAAACGTATAACGTATAACGTATAACGTATAACGTGTTAACGAAGAACGTATAAAGAATAACGTATATCGTATAACGTACAACTTATAACGTATAACGTACAACGTATAACGTATAAAGTATAACGTGTAACGTATAACGTATAACGTATAACGTATAACGTATAACGTATAACGTATAACGTATAACGTATAACGTATAAAGTATAACGTATAACGTATAACGTATAACGTATAACGTATAACGTAGAACGTACAACGTATAACATATAACGTATAATGTATAACGTATAACGTATAACGTATATCGTATAACGTATAACGTATAACGTATAACGTATAACGTATAACGTATAACGTATAAAGTATAACGTATAACGTTTAACGTATAACGTATAACGTATAACGTATAACGTATAACGTATAACGTATAACGTATAACGTATAACGTATTACGTATAACGTATAACGTATAACGTTATAACGTATAACGTATAACGTATAACGTATAACGTATAACGTATAACGTATAACGAATAACGTATAACGTATAACGTATAACGTATAACGTATGACGTATAACGTATAACGTATAACGTATAACGTATAACGTATAACCTATGACGTATAAACGTATAACGTATAACGTATAACGTATAACGTATAATGTATAACGTATAACATGTAACGTAATAACGTATAACGTATAACGTATAACGTATAACGTATAACGTATAACGTATATCGTATAACGTATAACGTATAACGTATAACAGTATAACGTATAACGTATAACGTATAACGTATAACGTATAACGTAATAACGTATAACGTATACTCGTATAACGTATAACGTATAACGTATAACGCATAATGTATAACGTATAACGTATATCGTATTACGTATAACCTATGACGTATAACGTATAACGTATAACGTATAACGTATAACGTATAACGCATAACGTATAACGTATAACGTATGACGTATGACGTATAAACGTATGACGTATAACGTATAACGTATAACGTATAACATATAACGTATAACCTGTGACATAGAACGTATAACGTAAAACGTATAACGTATAATGTATAACGTATAACATGTAACGTATAGCGTATAACGTATAACGTATAACGTATAACGTATAACGTATAACGTATAACGTATAACGTAAAACGTATAACGTATAACGTATAACGTATAACGTATAACGTATAACGTATAACGTATAACGTATAACGTATACGTATAACGTATAACGTATAACGTATAACGTATAACGTATAACGTATATCGTATAACGTATAACGTATAACGTATAACGTATAACGTATAACGTATAACATATAACGTAACGATAACGTATAACGTATAACGCATAACGTATAACGCATAACGTATAACGCATAACGTATAACGCATAACGTATAACGCATAACGTATAACGCATAACGTATAACGATACGTATAACGCATAACGTATAACGCATAACGTATAACGCTAACGTATAACGTATAACGTATAACGTATAACGTATAACGTATAACGTATAACGTATAACGTATAACGTATAACGTATAACGTATAACGTATAACGTATAACGTATAACGTATAACGTATAACGGTATAACGTATATACGTAGAACGTATAACGTATAACGTATAACGTATAACGTATAACGTATAACGTATAACGTATAACGTATAACGTATAACGTAACACCTATAACGTATAAAGTTATAACGAATAACGTATAACGTATAACGTACAACTTATAACGTATAACGTACAACGTATAACGTATAAAGTATAACGTATAACGTATAACGTATAACGTATAACGTATGACGTATAACGTATAACATGTAACGTATAACGTATAACGTATAACGTATAACGTATAACGTATAACGTATAACGTATAACGTATAAACGTATAACGTATAACGTATAACGTATAACGTATAACGTATAACGTATAACGTATAACGTATAACGTATAACGTATAACGTATAACGTATAACGTATAACGTATAACGTATAACGTATAACGTGTAACGTATAACGTGTAACGTATAAACGTATAACGTATAACGTATAACGTATAACGTATAACGTGTAACGTATAACGTATAACGTATAACGTATAACGTATAACGTATAACGTATAACGTATAACGTATAACGTATAACGTATAACGTATAACGTATAACGTATAACGTATAACGTATGACGTATAACGTATAACGTATAACGTATAACGTATAAACGTATAACCTATGACGGTATAACGTATAACGTATAACGTATAACGTATAACGTATAACGTATAACGCATAACGTATAACGTATAACGTATATCGTATAACGTATAACGTATAAACGTATAACGTGTAACGTACAGCGTATAACGTATACCGTACAACGTATAACTAATAACGTATAACGTATAACGAATATCGTACAACGTATAACGCATAACGTATAACGTATAACGTATAACGTATAACGCATAACGTATAACGTATAACGTATAACCTATGACGTATAACGTATAACGTATATACGTATAACGTATAACGTATAACGTATAAAGTATAACGTATAACCTAGACGTCTAACGTATAACGTGTAACGTATAACATGTAATGTATAACGTATAACGTATAATGTATAGCGTATAACGTATAACGTATAACGTATAACGTACAACGTATAACGTATCACTTATAACGTATTACGAATAACGTATAACGTATAACGTATAACGTAACACCTATAACGTATAAAGTATAACGTATAACGAATAACGTAAAACGCAAAACGTATAACGTATAACGTATAACGTATAACGTATAACGTATAACGTATACCTTATAACGTATAACGTATAACGTATAAAGTATAACGTATAACGTATAACGTATAACGTATAACGTAGAACGTACAACGTATAACATATAACCGTATAACGTATAACGTATAATGTATAACGTATAACATGTAACGTATAACGTATAACGTATAACGTATAACGTATAACGTATAACGTATATCGTATAACGTATAACGTATAACGTATAACATGTAACGTACAACGTATAACGTATACCGTATAACGTATAACTAATAACGTATAACGTATAACGAATATCGTACAACGTATAACGCATAACGTATAACGTATAACGTATAACGTATAACGTATAACGCATAACGTATAACGTATAACGTATAACCTATGACGTATAACGTATAACGTATAACGTATAACGTATAACGTATAACGTATAACGTATAACGTATAACCTATGACGTATAACGTATAACGTATAACGTATAACATGTAATGTATAACGTATAACGTATAATGTTTAGCGTATAACGTATAACGTATAACGTATAACGTACAACGTATAACGTATCACGTATAACGAATTACGAATAACGTATAACGTATAACGTATAACGTAACACCTATAACGTATAAAGTATAACGTATAATGTATAACGTATAACGTATAACGTATAACGTATAACGTATAACGTATATCGTATAACGTATAACGTATAACGTATAACGTATAACGTATAACTTGTAACAAAAAACGTATAACGAATAACGTAAAACGTATGACGCATTACATGCTACGTATAAAGTATAACATTCAACGTAAAACGTATGACGCATTACATGCTACGTATAAAGTATAACATTCAACGTAAAACGTATAACGTATAACGTATAACGTATAACGTGTAACGGAGAACGTATAAAGAATAACGTATAACGTATAACGTATAACGTACAACTTATAACGTATAACGTACAACGTATAACATAGAACGTATAACGTATAACGTATAACGTACAACTTATAACGTATAACGTACAACGTATAACGTAGAACGTATAACGTATAACGTATAACGTATAACGTATAACGTATAACGTATAACGTATAACGTATAACGTATAACGTATAACGTATAACGTATAACGTATAACGTATAACGTATAACGTATAACGTATAACGTATAACGTATAACGTATAACGTATAACGTATAACGTATAACGTATAATGTATAGCGTATAACGTATAACGTATAACGTATAACGTACAACGTATAACGTATCACGTATAACGTATTACGAATAACGTATAACGTATAACGTATAACGTAACACCTATAACGTATAAAGTATAACGTATAACGTATAACGTATAACGTATAACGTATAACGTATAACGTATAACGTATAACGTATAACGTATAACGTATAACGTATAAAGTATAACGTATAACGTATAACGTATAACGTATAACGAATAACGTATAACGTATAACGTATAACGTATAACGTATAACGTATAACGTATAACGTATAACGTATAACGTATAACGTATAACGTATAACGTATAACGTATAACGTATAACGTATAACGTATAACGTATAACGAAAAACGTATAAAGAATAACGTATAACGTATAACGTATAACGTATAACGTATAACGTATAACGTATAACGTATAACGTATAACGTATAACGTAGAACGTACAACGTATAACATATAACGTATAACGTATAACGTATAATGTATAACGTATAACATGTAACGTATAACGTATAACGTATAACGTATAACGTATAACGTATAACGTATATCGTATAACGTATAACGTATAACGTATAACATGTAACGTACAACGTATAACGTATACCGTATAACGTGTAACTAATAACGTATAACGTATAACGAATATCGTACAACGTATAACGCATAACGTATAACGTATAACGTATAACGTATAACGTATAACGCATAACGTATAACGTATAACGTATAACCTATGACGTATAACGTATAACGTATAACGTATAACGTATAACGTATAACGTATAACGTATAACGTATAACCTATGACGTATAACGTATAACGTATAACGTATAACATGTAATGTATAACGTATAACGTATAATGTATAGCGTATAACGTATAACGTATAACGTATAACGTACAACGTATAACGTATCACGTATAACGTATTACGAATAACGTATAACGTATAACGTATAACGTAACACCTATAACGTATAAAGTATAACGTATAACGTATAACGTATAACGTATAACGTATAACGTATAACGTATAACGTATATCGTATAACGTATAACGTATAACGTATAACGTATAACTTGTAACAAAAAACGTATAACGAATAACGTAAAACGTATGACGCATTACATGCTACGTATAAAGTATAACATTCAACGTAAAACGTATGACGCATTACATGCTACGTATAAAGTATAACATTCAACGTAAAACGTATAACGTATAACGTATAACGTATAACGTATAACGTATAACGTACAACTTATAACGTATAACGTACAACGTATAACGTGGAACGTATAACGTAGAACGTATAACGTATAACGTATAACGTATAACTTATAACGTATAACGTATAACGTATAACGTATAACGTATAACGTATAACGTATAACGTATAACGTATAACGTATAACGTATAACGTATAACGTATAACGTATAACGTATAACGTATAACGTATAACGTATAACGTATAACGTATAACGTATAACGTATAACGTATAACGTATAACGTATAACGTATAACGTATAACGTATAACGTATAACGTATAACGTATAACGTATAACGTATAACGTATAACGTATAACGTATAACGTATAACGTATAACGTATAACGTATAACGTATAACGTATAACGTATAACGTATAACGTATAACGTATAACGTATAACGTATAACGTATAACGTATAACGTAACACCTATAACGTATAAAGTATAACGTATAACGTATAACGTATAACGTATAACGTATAACGTATAACGTATAACGTATATCGTATAACGTATAACGTATAACGTATAACGTATAACGTATAACTTGTAACGAAAAACGTATAACGAATAACGTAAAACGTATGAGGCATTACATGCTACGTATAAAGTATAACATTCAACGTAAAACGTATAACGTATAACGTATAACGTATAACGTGTAACGAAGAACGTATAAAGAATAACGTATAACGTATATCGTATAACGTACAACTTATAACGTATAACGTACAACGTATAACGTATAAAGTATAACGTATAACGTATAACGTATAACGTATAACGTATAACGTATAACGTATAACGTATAACGTATAACGTATAACGTATAACGTATAACGTATAACGTATAAAGTATAACGTATAACGTATAACGTATAACGTATAACGTATAACGTAGAACGTACAACGTATAACATATAACGTATAATGTATAACGTATAACGTATAACTTATAACGTATAACGTATAACGTATAACGTATAACGTATAACGTATAACGTATAAAGTATAACGTATAACGTATAACGTATAACGTATAACGTATAACGTATAACGTATAACGTATAACGTATAACGTATAACGTATAACGTATAACGTATAACGTGT
Source organism: Ptiloglossa arizonensis (assembly GCF_051014685.1). Lineage (NCBI taxonomy): Eukaryota > Metazoa > Arthropoda > Insecta > Hymenoptera > Colletidae > Ptiloglossa > Ptiloglossa arizonensis. The sequence continues at coordinate 35,791 of NW_027480014.1, read as the reverse complement.
AACGAAGAACGTATAAAGAATAACGTATAACGTATATCGTATAACGTACAACTTATAACGTATAACGTACAACGTATAACGTATAAAGTATAACGTGTAACGTATAACGTATAACGTATAACGTATAACGTATAACGTATAACGTATAACGTATAACGTATAACGTATAAAGTATAACGTATAACGTATAACGTATAACGTATAACGTATAACGTAGAACGTACAACGTATAACATATAACGTATAATGTATAACGTATAACGTATAACGTATATCGTATAACGTATAACGTATAACGTATAACGTATAACGTATAACGTATAACATATAAAGTATAACGTATAACGTTTAACGTATAACGTATAACGTATAACGTATAACGTATAACGTATAACGTATAACGTATAACGTATTACGTATAACGTATAACGTATAACGTATAACGTATAACGTATAACGTATAACGTATAACGTATAACGTATAACGAATAACGTATAACGTATAACGTATAACGTATAACGTATGACGTATAACGTATAACGTATAACGTATAACGTATAACGTATAACCTATGACGTATAACGTATAACGTATAACGTAAAACGTATAACGTATAACGTATAATGTATAACGTATAACATGTAACGTATAACGTATAACGTATAACGTATAACGTATAACGTATAACGTATAACGTATATCGTATAACGTATAACGTATAACGTATAACGTATAACGTATAACGTATAACGTATAACGTATAACGTATAACGTATAACGTATAACGTATAACGTATAACGTATAACGTATAACGTATAACGCATAATGTATAACGTATAACGTATATCGTATTACGTATAACCTATGACGTATAACGTATAACGTATAACGTATAACGTATAACGTATAACGCATAACGTATAACGTATAACGTATGACGTATGACGTATAACGTATGACGTATAACGTATAACGTATAACGTATAACATATAACGTATAACCTGTGACATATAACGTATAACGTAAAACGTATAACGTATAATGTATAACGTATAACATGTAACGTATAGCGTATAACGTATAACGTATAACGTATAACGTATAACGTATAACGTATAACGTATAACGTATAACGTATAACGTATAACGTATAACGTATAACGTATAACGTATAACGTATAACGTATAACGTATAACGTATAACGTATAACGTATAACGTATAACGTATAACGTATAACGTATATCGTATAACGTATAACGTATAACGTATAACGTATAACGTATAACGTATAACGTATAACGTATAACGTATAACGTATAACGTATAACGCATAACGTATAACGCATAACGTATAACGCATAACGTATAACGCATAACGTATAACGCATAACGTATAACGCATAACGTATAACGCATAACGTATAACGCATAACGTATAACGTATAACGTATAACGTATAACGTATAACGTATAACGTATAACGTATAACGTATAACGTATAACGTATAACGTATAACGTATAACGTATAACGTATAACGTATAACGTATAACGTATAACGTATAACGTATAACGTATAACGTATAACGTATAACGTTTAACGTATAACGTATAACGTATAACGTATAACATATAACGTATAACGTATAACGTATAACGTATAACGTATAACGTAACACCTATAACGTATAAAGTATAACGAATAACGTATAACGTATAACGTATAACGTATAACGTATAACGTATAACGTATAACGTATAACGTATATCGTATAACGTATAACGTATAGCGTATAACGTATAACGTGTAACGAAGAACGTATAAAGAATAACGTATAACGTATATCGTATAACGTACAACTTATAACGTATAACGTACAACGTATAACGTATAACGTATAACGTATAACGTATAACGTATAACGTATAACGTATAACGTATAACGTATAACGTATAACGTATAACGTATAACGTATAACGTATAACGTATAACGTATAACGTATAACGTATAAAATATAACGTATAACGTATAACGTATAACGTATAACGTATAACGTAGAACGTACAACGTATAACATATAACGTATGATGTATAACGTATAACGTATAACGTATAACGTATAACGTATAACGTATAACGTATAACGTATAACGTATAACGTATAACGTATAACGTATAACGTATAACGTATAACGTATAACGTATAACGTATAAAGTATAACGTATAACGTATAACGTATAACGTACAACGTATAACGTAGAACGTACAACGTATAACATATAACGTATAATGTATAACGTATAACGTATAACGTATAACGTATAACGTATAACGTATAACGTATAACGTATAACGTATAACGTATAACGTATAACGTATAACGTATAACGTATAACGTATAACGTATAACGTATAACGTATAACGTATAAAGTATAACGTATAAAGTATAACGTATAACGTATAACGTATAACGTATAACGTATAACGTAGAACGTACAACGTATAATGTATAACGTATAACGTATAACGTATAACGTATAACGTATAACGTATAACGTATAAAGTATAACGTATAACGTATAACGTATAACGTATAACGTATAACGTATAACGTAGAACGTACAACGTATAACATATAACGTATAATGTATAACGTATAACGTATAACGTATAACGTATAACGTATAACGTATAACGTATAACGTATAACGTATAACGTATAACGTATAACGTATAACGTATAACGTATAACGTATAACGTATAACGTATAACGTATAACGTATAAAGTATAACGTATAACGTATAACGTATAACGTATAACGTATAACGTAGAACGTACAACGTATAACGTATAACGTATGACGTATAACGTATAACGTATAACGTATAACGTATAACGTATAACCTATGACGTATAACGTATAACGTATAACGTATAACGTATAACGTATAATGTATAACGTATAACATGTAACGTATAACGTATAACGTATAACGTATAACGTATAACGTATAACGTATAACGTATAACGTATATCGTATAACGTATAACGTATAACGTATAACGTATAACGTATAACGTATAACGTATAACGTAAAACGTATAACGTATAACGTATAACGTATGACGTATAACGTATAACGTATAACGTATAACGTATAACGTATAACGTATAACGTATAACGTATAACGTATAACGTATAAAGTCTAACGTATAACGTATAACGTATAACGTATAACGTATATCGTATAACGTATAACGTATAACGAATAACGTAAAACGTTTAACGCATAATGTATAACGTATAACGTATAACGTATTACGTATAACCTATGACGTATAACGTATAACGTATAACGTATAACTTGTAACGAAAAACGTATAACGAATAACGTAAAACGTATAACGTAGAACGTACAACGTATAACATATAACATATAACGTATAATGTATAACGTATAACGTATAACGTATATCGTATAACGTATAACGTATAACGTATAACGTATAACGTATAACGTATAACGTATAAAGTATAACGTATAACGTTTAACGTATAACGTATAACGTATAACGTATAACGTATAACGTATAACGTATAACGTATAACGTATTACGTATAACGTATAACGTATAACGTATAACGTATAACGTATAACGTATAACGTATAACGTATAACGTATAACGAATAACGTATAACGTATAACGTATAACGTATAACGTATGACGTATAACGTATAACGTATAACGTATAACGTATAACGTATAACCTATGACGTATAACGTATAACGTATAACGTAAAACGTATAACGTATAACGTATAATGTATAACGTATAACATGTAACGTATAACGTATAACGTATAACGTATAACGTATAACGTATAACGTATAACGTATATCGTATAACGTATAACGTATAACGTATAACGTATAACGTATAACGTATAACGTATAACGTATAACGTATAACGTATAACGTATAACGTATAACGTATAACGTATAACGTATAACGTATAACGCATAATGTATAACGTATAACGTATATCGTATTACGTATAACCTATGACGTATAACGTATAACGTATAACGTATAACGTATAACGTATAACGCATAACGTATAACGTATAACGTATGACGTATGACGTATAACGTATGACGTATAACGTATAACGTATAACGTATAACATATAACGTATAATGTATAACGTATAACGTATAACGTATAACGTATAACGTATAACGTATAACGTATAACGTATAACGTATAACGTATAACGTATAACGTATAACGTATAACGTATAACGTATAACGTATAACGTATAACGTATAACGTATAACGTATAACGTATAACGTATAACGTATAACGTAAAACGTATAACGTATAACGTATAACGTATGACGTATAACGTATAACGTATAACGTATAACGTATAACGTATAACGTATAACGTATAACGTATAACGTATAACGTATAACGTATAACGTATAACGTATAACGTATAACGTATAAAGTCTAACGTATAACGTATAACGTATAACGTATAACGTATATCGTATAACGTATAACGTATTACGTATAACCTATGACGTATAACGTATAACGTATAACGTATAACTTGTAACGAAAAACGTATAACGAATAACGTAAAACGTATAACGTAGAACGTACAACGTATAACATATAACATATAACGTATAATGTATAACGTATAACGTATAACGTATATCGTATAACGTATAACGTATAACGTATAACGTATAACGTATAACGTATAACGTATAAAGTATAACGTATAACGTTTAACGTATAACGTATAACGTATAACGTATAACGTATAACGTATAACGTATAACGTATAACGTATTACGTATAACGTATAACGTATAACGTATAACGTATAACGTATAACGTATAACGTATAACGTATAACGTATAACGAATAACGTATAACGTATAACGTATAACGTATAACGTATGACGTATAACGTATAACGTATAACGTATAACGTATAACGTATAACCTATGACGTATAACGTATAACGTATAACGTAAAACGTATAACGTATAACGTATAATGTATAACGTATAACATGTAACGTATAACGTATAACGTATAACGTATAACGTATAACGTATAACGTATAACGTATATCGTATAACGTATAACGTATAACGTATAACGTATAACGTATAACGTATAACGTATAACGTATAACGTATAACGTATAACGTATAACGTATAACGTATAACGTATAACGTATAACGTATAACGCATAATGTATAACGTATAACGTATATCGTATTACGTATAACCTATGACGTATAACGTATAACGTATAACGTATAACGTATAACGTATAACGCATAACGTATAACGTATAACGTATGACGTATGACGTATAACGTATGACGTATAACGTATAACGTATAACGTATAACATATAACGTATAACCTGTGACATATAACGTATAACGTAAAACGTATAACGTATAATGTATAACGTATAACATGTAACGTATAGCGTATAACGTATAACGTATAACGTATAACGTATAACGTATAACGTATAACGTATAACGTATAACGTATAACGTATAACGTATAACGTATAACGTATAACGTATAACGTATAACGTATAACGTATAACGTATAACGTATAACGTATAACGTATAACGTATAACGTATAACGTATAACGTATAACGTATAACGTATATCGTATAACGTATAACGTATAACGTATAACGTATAACGTATAACGTATAACGTATAACGTATAACGTATAACGTATAACGTATAACGCATAACGTATAACGCATAACGTATAACGCATAACGTATAACGCATAACGTATAACGCATAACGTATAACGCATAACGTATAACGTATAACGTATAACGTATAACGTATAACGTATAACGTATAACGTATAACGTATAACGTATAACGTATAACGTATAACGTATAACGTATAACGTATAACGTATAACGTATAACGTATAACGTATAACGTATAACGTATAACGTATAACGTATAACGTATAACGTATAACGTTTAACGTATAACGTATAACGTATAACGTATAACGTATAACGTATAACGTATAACGTATAACGTATAACGTATAACGTAACACCTATAACGTATAAAGTATAACGAATAACGTATAACGTATAACGTATAACGTATAACGTATAACGTATAACGTATAACGTATAACGTATATCGTATAACGTATAACGTATAGCGTATAACGTATAACGTGTAACGAAGAACGTATAAAGAATAACGTATAACGTATATCGTATAACGTACAACTTATAACGTATAACGTACAACGTATAACGTATAACGTATAACGTATAACGTATAACGTATAACGTATAACGTATAACGTATAACGTATAACGTATAACGTATAACGTATAACGTATAACGTATAACGTATAACGTATAACGTATAACGTATAAAATATAACGTATAACGTATAACGTATAACGTATAACGTATAACGTAGAACGTACAACGTATAACATATAACGTATGATGTATAACGTATAACGTATAACGTATAACGTATAACGTATAACGTATAACGTATAACGTATAACGTATAACGTATAACGTATAACGTATAACGTATAACGTATAACGTATAACGTATAACGTATAACGTATAACGTATAAAGTATAACGTATAACGTATAACGTATAACGTACAACGTATAACGTAGAACGTACAACGTATAACATATAACGTATAATGTATAACGTATAACGTATAACGTATAACGTATAACGTATAACGTATAACGTATAACGTATAACGTATAACGTATAACGTATAACGTATAACGTATAACGTATAACGTATAACGTATAACGTATAACGTATAACGTATAAAGTATAACGTATAACGTATAACGTATAACGTATAACGTATAACGTAGAACGTACAACGTATAACGTATAACGTATAATGTATAACGTATAACGTATAACGTATAACGTATAACGTATAACGTATAACGTATAAAGTATAACGTATAACGTATAACGTATAACGTATAACGTATAACGTATAACGTAGAACGTACAACGTATAACATATAACGTATAATGTATAACGTATAACGTATAACGTATAACGTATAACGTATAACGTATAACGTATAACGTATAACGTATAACGTATAACGTATAACGTATAACGTATAACGTATAACGTATAACGTATAACGTATAAAGTATAACGTATAACGTATAACGTATAACGTATAACGTATAACGTAGAACGTACAACGTATAACGTATAACGTATGACGTATAACGTATAACGTATAACGTATAACGTATAACGTATAACCTATGACGTATAACGTATAACGTATAACGTATAACGTATAACGTATAATGTATAACGTATAACATGTAACGTATAACGTATAACGTATAACGTATAACGTATAACGTATAACGTATAACGTATAACGTATATCGTATAACGTATAACGTATAACGTATAACGTATAACGTATAACGTATAACGTATAACGTAAAACGTATAACGTATAACGTATAACGTATGACGTATAACGTATAACGTATAACGTATAACGTATAACGTATAACGTATAACGTATAACGTATAACGTATAACGTATAAAGTCTAACGTATAACGTATAACGTATAACGTATAACGTATATCGTATAACGTATAACGTATAACGAATAACGTAAAACGTTTAACGCATAATGTATAACGTATAACGTATAACGTATTACGTATAACCTATGACGTATAACGTATAACGTATAACGTATAACTTGTAACGAAAAACGTATAACGAATAGCGTAAAACGTATAACGTAGAACGTACAACGTATAACATATAACGTATAATGTATAACGTATAACGTATAACGTATAACGTATAACGTATAACGTATAACGTATAACGTATAACGTATAACGTATAACGTATAACGTATAACGTATAACGTATAACGTATAACGTATAACGTATAACGTATAACGTATAACGTATAACGTATAACGTATAACGTATAACGTATAACGTATAACGTATAAAGTATAACGTATAACGTATAACGTATAACGTATAACGTATAACGTAGAACGTACAACGTATAACATATAACGTATAATGTATAACGTATAACGTATAACGTATAACGTATAACGTATAACGTATAACGTATAACGTATAACGTATAACGTATAAAGTATAACGTATAACGTTTAACGTATAACGTATAACGTATAACGTATAACGTATAACGTATAACGTATAAAGTCTAACGTATAACTTATAACGTATAACGTATAACGTATATCGTATAACGTATAACGTATAACGAATAACGTAAAACGTTTAACGCATAATGTATAACGTATAACGTATAACGTATTACGTATAACCTATGACGTATAACGTATAACGTATAACGTATAACTTGTAACGAAAAACGTATAACGAATAACGTAAAACGTATGACGCATTACATGCTACGTATAAAGTATAACATTCAACGTATAACCTATGACGTATAACGTATAACTTGTAACGTATAACGTATAACGTATAACGTATAACCTATAACGTATAACGTATAACGTATAACGTATAACGTATAACGTATAACGTATAACGTATAACGTATAACGAATTACGTATAACGTATAACGTATAACGTATAACGTATAACGTATAACGTATAACGTATAACGTATAACGTATAACGTATAACGTATAACGTATAACGTATAACGTATAACGTATAACGTATAACGTATAACGTATAACGTATAACGTATAACGTATAACGTATAACGTATATCGTATAACGTATAACGTATAACGTATAACGTATAACGTATAACGTATAACGTATAACGTATAACGTATAACGTATAACGTATAACGTATAACGTATAACGTATAACGTATAAAATATAACGTATAACGTATAACGTATAACGTATAACGTATAACGTAGAACGTACAACGTATAACATATAACGTATGATGTATAACGTATAACGTATAACGTATAACGTATAACGTATAACGTATAACGTATAACGTATAACGTATAACGTATAACGTATAACGTATAACGTATAACGTATAACGTATAACGTATAACGTATAACGTATAACGTATAAAGTATAACGTATAACGTATAACGTATAACGTACAACGTATAACGTAGAACGTACAACGTATAACATATAACGTATAATGTATAACGTATAACGTATAACGTATAACGTATAACGTATAACGTATAACGTATAACGTATAACGTATAACGTATAACGTATAACGTATAACGTATAACGTATAACGTATAACGTATAACGTATAACGTATAACGTATAAAGTATAACGTATAACGTATAACGTATAACGTATAACGTATAACGTATAACGTAGAACGTACAACGTATAACATATAACGTATAATGTATAACGTATAACGTATAACGTATAACGTATAACGTATAACGTATAACGTATAAAGTATAACGTATAACGTATAACGTATAACGTATAACGTATAACGTATAACGTAGAACGTACAACGTATAACATATAACGTATAATGTATAACGTATAACGTATAACGTATAACGTATAACGTATAACGTATAACGTATAACGTATAACGTATAACGTATAACGTATAACGTATAACGTATAACGTATAACGTATAACGTATAACGTATAAAGTATAACGTATAACGTATAACGTATAACGTATAACGTATAACGTAGAACGTACAACGTATAACGTATAACGTATGACGTATAACGTATAACGTATAACGTATAACGTATAACGTATAACCTATGACGTATAACGTATAACGTATAACGTATAACGTATAACGTATAATGTATAACGTATAACATGTAACGTATAACGTATAACGTATAACGTATAACGTATAACGTATAACGTATAACGTATAACGTATATCGTATAACGTATAACGTATAACGTATAACGTATAACGTATAACGTATAACGTATAACGTAAAACGTATAACGTATAACGTATAACGTATGACGTATAACGTATAACGTATAACGTATAACGTATAACGTATAACGTATAACGTATAACGTATAACGTATAACGTATAAAGTCTAACGTATAACGTATAACGTATAACGTATAACGTATATCGTATAACGTATAACGTATAACGAATAACGTATAACGTATATCGTATAACGTATAACGTATAACGTATAACGTATAACGTATAACGTATAACGTATAACGTATAACGTATAACGTATAACGTATAACGTATAACGTATAACGTATAACGTATAAAATATAACGTATAACGTATAACGTATAACGTATAACGTATAACGTAGAACGTACAACGTATAACATATAACGTATGATGTATAACGTATAACGTATAACGTATAACGTATAACGTATAACGTATAACGTATAACGTATAACGTATAACGTATAACGTATAACGTATAACGTATAACGTATAACGTATAACGTATAACGTATAACGTATAACGTATAAAGTATAACGTATAACGTATAACGTATAACGTACAACGTATAACGTAGAACGTACAACGTATAACATATAACGTATAATGTATAACGTATAACGTATAACGTATAACGTATAACGTATAACGTATAACGTATAACGTATAACGTATAACGTATAACGTATAACGTATAACGTATAACGTACAACGTATAACGTATAACGTATAATGTATAACGTATAACATGTAACGTATAACGTATAACGTATAACGTATAACGTATAACGTATAACGTATAACGTATATCGTATAACGTATAACGTATAACGTATAACGTATAACGTATAACGTATAACGTATAACGTATAACGTATAACGTATAACGTATAACGTATAACGTATAACGTATAACGTATAACGTATAACGCATAATGTATAACGTATAACGTATAACGTATAACGTATAAAGTATAACGTATAACGTATAACGTATAACGTATAACGTATAACGTAGAACGTACAACGTATAACGTATAACGTATGACGTATAACGTATAACGTATAACGTATAACGTATAACGTATAACCTATGACGTATAACGTATAACGTATAACGTATAACGTATAACGTATAATGTATAACGTATAACATGTAACGTATAACGTATAACGTATAACGTATAACGTATAACGTATAACGTATAACGTATAACGTATATCGTATAACGTATAACGTATAACGTATAACGTATAACGTATAACGTATAACGTATAACGTAAAACGTATAACGTATAACGTATAACGTATGACGTATAACGTATAACGTATAACGTATAACGTATAACGTATAACGTATAACGTATAACGTATAACGTATAACGTATAAAGTCTAACGTATAACGTATAACGTATAACGTATAACGTATATCGTATAACGTATAACGTATAACGAATAACGTAAAACGTTTAACGCATAATGTATAACGTATAACGTATAACGTATTACGTATAACCTATGACGTATAACGTATAACGTATAACGTATAACTTGTAACGAAAAACGTATAACGAATAGCGTAAAACGTATAACGTAGAACGTACAACGTATAACATATAACGTATAATGTATAACGTATAACGTATAACGTATAACGTATAACGTATAACGTATAACGTATAACGTATAACGTATAACGTATAACGTATAACGTATAACGTATAACGTATAACGTATAACGTATAACGTATAACGTATAACGTATAACGTATAACGTATAACGTATAACGTATAACGTATAACGTATAACGTATAAAGTATAACGTATAACGTATAACGTATAACGTATAACGTATAACGTAGAACGTACAACGTATAACATATAACGTATAATGTATAACGTATAACGTATAACGTATAACGTATAACGTATAACGTATAACGTATAACGTATAACGTATAACGTATAAAGTATAACGTATAACGTTTAACGTATAACGTATAACGTATAACGTATAACGTATAACGTATAACGTATAAAGTCTAACGTATAACTTATAACGTATAACGTATAACGTATATCGTATAACGTATAACGTATAACGAATAACGTAAAACGTTTAACGCATAATGTATAACGTATAACGTATAACGTATTACGTATAACCTATGACGTATAACGTATAACGTATAACGTATAACTTGTAACGAAAAACGTATAACGAATAACGTAAAACGTATGACGCATTACATGCTACGTATAAAGTATAACATTCAACGTATAACCTATGACGTATAACGTATAACTTGTAACGTATAACGTATAACGTATAACGTATAACCTATAACGTATAACGTATAACGTATAACGTATAACGTATAACGTATAACGTATAACGTATAACGTATAACGAATTACGTATAACGTATAACGTATAACGTATAACGTATAACGTATAACGTATAACGTATAACGTATAACGTATAACGTATAACGTATAACGTATAACGTATAACGTATAACGTATAACGTATAACGTATAACGTATAACGTATAACGTATAACGTATAACGTATAACGTATATCGTATAACGTATAACGTATAACGTATAACGTATAACGTATAACGTATAACGTATAACGTATAACGTATAACGTATAACGTATAACGTATAACGTATAACGTATAACGTATAAAATATAACGTATAACGTATAACGTATAACGTATAACGTATAACGTAGAACGTACAACGTATAACATATAACGTATGATGTATAACGTATAACGTATAACGTATAACGTATAACGTATAACGTATAACGTATAACGTATAACGTATAACGTATAACGTATAACGTATAACGTATAACGTATAACGTATAACGTATAACGTATAACGTATAACGTATAAAGTATAACGTATAACGTATAACGTATAACGTACAACGTATAACGTAGAACGTACAACGTATAACATATAACGTATAATGTATAACGTATAACGTATAACGTATAACGTATAACGTATAACGTATAACGTATAACGTATAACGTATAACGTATAACGTATAACGTATAACGTATAACGTATAACGTATAACGTATAACGTATAACGTATAACGTATAAAGTATAACGTATAACGTATAACGTATAACGTATAACGTATAACGTATAACGTAGAACGTACAACGTATAACATATAACGTATAATGTATAACGTATAACGTATAACGTATAACGTATAACGTATAACGTATAACGTATAAAGTATAACGTATAACGTATAACGTATAACGTATAACGTATAACGTATAACGTAGAACGTACAACGTATAACATATAACGTATAATGTATAACGTATAACGTATAACGTATAACGTATAACGTATAACGTATAACGTATAACGTATAACGTATAACGTATAACGTATAACGTATAACGTATAACGTATAACGTATAACGTATAACGTATAAAGTATAACGTATAACGTATAACGTATAACGTATAACGTATAACGTAGAACGTACAACGTATAACGTATAACGTATGACGTATAACGTATAACGTATAACGTATAACGTATAACGTATAACCTATGACGTATAACGTATAACGTATAACGTATAACGTATAACGTATAATGTATAACGTATAACATGTAACGTATAACGTATAACGTATAACGTATAACGTATAACGTATAACGTATAACGTATAACGTATATCGTATAACGTATAACGTATAACGTATAACGTATAACGTATAACGTATAACGTATAACGTAAAACGTATAACGTATAACGTATAACGTATGACGTATAACGTATAACGTATAACGTATAACGTATAACGTATAACGTATAACGTATAACGTATAACGTATAACGTATAAAGTCTAACGTATAACGTATAACGTATAACGTATAACGTATATCGTATAACGTATAACGTATAACGAATAACGTAAAACGTTTAACGCATAATGTATAACGTATAACGTATAACGTATTACGTATAACCTATGACGTATAACGTATAACGTATAACGTATAACTTGTAACGAAAAACGTATAACGAATAACGTAAAACGTATAACGTAGAACGTACAACGTATAACATATAACGTATAATGTATAACGTATAACGTATAACGTATAACGTATAACGTATAACGTATAACGTATAACGTATAACGTATAACGTATAACGTATAACGTATAACGTATAACGTATAACGTATAACGTATAACGTATAACGTATAACGTATAACGTATAACGTATAACGTATAACGTATAACGTATAACGTATAACGTATAACGTATAAAGTATAACGTATAACGTATAACGTATAACGTATAACGTATAACGTAGAACGTACAACGTATAACATATAACGTATAATGTATAACGTATAACGTATAACGTATAACGTATAACGTATAACGTATAACGTATAACGTATAACGTATAACGTATAAAGTATAACGTATAACGTTTAACGTATAACGTATAACGTATAACGTATAACGTATAACGTATAACGTATAAAGTCTAACGTATAACTTATAACGTATAACGTATAACGTATATCGTATAACGTATAACGTATAACGAATAACGTAAAACGTTTAACACATAATGTATAACGTATAACGTATAACGTATTACGTATAACCTATGACGTATAACGTATAACGTATAACGTATAACTTGTAACGAAAAACGTATAACGAATAACGTAAAACGTATGACGCATTACATGCTACGTATAAAGTATAACATTCAACGTATAACCTATGACGTATAACGTATAACTTGTAACGTATAACGTATAACGTATAACGTATAACCTATAACGTATAACGTATAACGTATAACGTATAACGTATAACGTATAACGTATAACCTATGACGTATAACGTATAACGTATAACGTATAACGTATAACGTATAACGTATAACGTATAACGTATAACGTATAACGTATAACGTATAACGTATAAAATATAACGTATAACGTATAACGTATAACGTATAACGTATAACGTATAAAGTATAACGTATAACGTATAACGTATAACGTATAACGTATAACGTAGAACGTACAACGTATAACATATAACGTATAATGTATAACGTATAACGTATAACGTATAACGTATAACGTATAACGTATAACGTATAACGTATAACGTATATCGTATAACGTATAACGTATAACGTATAACGTATAACGTATAACGTATAACGTATAACGTATAACGTATAACGTATAACGTATAACGTATAACGTATAACGTATAACGTATAAAATATAACGTATAACGTATAACGTATAACGTATAACGTATAACGTAGAACGTACAACGTATAACATATAACGTATGATGTATAACGTATAACGTATAACGTATAACGTATAACGTATAACGTATAACGTATAACGTATAACGTATAACGTATAACGTATAACGTATAACGTATAACGTATAACGTATAACGTATAACGTATAACGTATAACGTATAAAGTATAACGTATAACGTATAACGTATAACGTACAACGTATAACGTAGAACGTACAACGTATAACATATAACGTATAATGTATAACGTATAACGTATAACGTATAACGTATAACGTATAACGTATAACGTATAACGTATAACGTATAACGTATAACGTATAACGTATAACGTATAACGTATAACGTATAACGTATAACGTATATCGTATAACGTATAACGTATAACGTATAACGTATAACGTATAACGTATAACGTATAACGTATAAAATATAACGTATAACGTATAACGTATAACGTATAACGTATAACGTATAAAGTCTAACGTATAACTTATAACGTATAACGTATAACGTATATCGTATAACGTATAACGTATAACGAATAACGTAAAACGTTTAACACATAATGTATAACGTATAACGTATAACGTATTACGTATAACCTATGACGTATAACGTATAACGTATAACGTATAACTTGTAACGAAAAACGTATAACGAATAACGTAAAACGTATGACGCATTACATGCTACGTATAAAGTATAACATTCAACGTATAACCTATGACGTATAACGTATAACTTGTAACGTATAACGTATAACGTATAACGTATAACCTATAACGTATAACGTATAACGTATAACGTATAACGTATAACGTATAACGTATAACGTATAACGTATAACGAATTACGTATAACGTATAACGTATAACGTATAACGTATAACGTATAACGTATAACGTATAACGTATAACGTATAACGTATAACGTATAACGTATAACGTATAACGTATAACGTATAACGTATAACGTATAACGTATAACGTATAACGTATAACGTATATCGTATAACGTATAACGTATAACGTATAACGTATAACGTATAACGTATAACGTATAACGTATAACTTATAACGTATAACGTATAACGTATAACGTATAACGTATAACGTATAACGTATAACGTATAACGTATAACGTATAACGTATAACGTATAACGTATAACGTATAACGTATAACGTATAACGTCTAACGTATAACGTATAACGTATAACGTATAACGTATATCGTATAACGTATAACGTATAACGAATAACGTAAAACGTATAACGCATAATGTATAACGTATAACGTATAACGTATTACGTATAACCTATGACGTATAACGTATAACGTATAACGTATATCTTGTAACGAAAAACGTATAACGAATAACGTAAAACGTATGACGCATTACATGCTACGTATAAAGTATAACATTCAACGTATAACCTATGACGTATAACGTATAACTTGTAACGTATAACGTATAACGTATAACGTAAAACCTATAACGTATAACGTATAACGTATAACGTATAACGTATAACGTATAACGTATAACGTATAAAGTATAACGTATAACGTATAACGTATAACGTATAACGTATAACGTATTACGTATAACGTATAACGTATAACGTATAACGTATAACGTATAACGTATAACGTATAACGTATAACGTATAACGTATAACGTATAACGTATAAAGTATAACGTATAACGTATAACGTATAACGTATAACGTATAACGTATAACGTATAACTTGTAACGAAAAACGTATAACGAATAACGTAAAACGTATGACGCATTACATGCTACGTATAAAGTATAACATTCAACGTATAACCTATGACGTATAACGTATAACTTGTAACGTATAACGTATAACGTATAACGTATAACCTATAACGTATAACGTAT
Source organism: Ptiloglossa arizonensis (assembly GCF_051014685.1). Lineage (NCBI taxonomy): Eukaryota > Metazoa > Arthropoda > Insecta > Hymenoptera > Colletidae > Ptiloglossa > Ptiloglossa arizonensis. Next base: position 18,410 of record NW_027480014.1, on the reverse strand, counting down.
AACGTATAACGTATAACGTATAACGTATAACGTATAACGTATAACGTATAACGTATAACGTAGAACGTACAACGTATAACATATAACGTATAATGTATAACGTATAACGTATAACGTATAACGTATAACGTATAACGTATAACGTATAACGTATAACGTATAACGTATAACGTATAAAGTATAACGTATAACGTTTAACGTATAACGTATAACGTATAACGTATAACGTATAACGTATAACGTATAAAGTCTAACGTATAACTTATAACGTATAACGTATAACGTATATCGTATAACGTATAACGTATAACGAATAACGTAAAACGTTTAACGCATAATGTATAACGTATAACGTATAACGTATTACGTATAACCTATGACGTATAACGTATAACGTATAACGTATAACTTGTAACGAAAAACGTATAACGAATAACGTAAAACGTATGACGCATTACATGCTACGTATAAAGTATAACATTCAACGTATAACCTATGACGTATAACGTATAACTTGTAACGTATAACGTATAACGTATAACGTATAACCTATAACGTATAACGTATAACGTATAACGTATAACGTATAACGTATAACGTATAACGTATAACGTATAACGAATTACGTATAACGTATAACGTATAACGTATAACGTATAACGTATAACGTATAACGTATAACGTATGACGTATAACGTATAACGTATAACGTATAACGTATAACGTATAACGTATAACGTATAACGTATAACGTATAACGTATAACGTATAACGTATAACGTATATCGTATAACGTATAACGTATAACGTATAACGTATAACGTATAACGTATAACGTATAACGTATAACTTATAACGTATAACGTATAACGTATAACGTATAACGTATAACGTATAACGTATAACGTATAACGTATAACGTATAACGTATAACGTATAACGTATAACGTATAACGTATAACGTCTAACGTATAACGTATAACGTATAACGTATAACGTATATCGTATAACGTATAACGTATAACGAATAACGTAAAACGTATAACGCATAATGTATAACGTATAACGTATAACGTATTACGTATAACCTATGACGTATAACGTATAACGTATAACGTATATCTTGTAACGAAAAACGTATAACGAATAACGTAAAACGTATGACGCATTACATGCTACGTATAAAGTATAACATTCAACGTATAACCTATGACGTATAACGTATAACTTGTAACGTATAACGTATAACGTATAACGTAAAACCTATAACGTATAACGTATAACGTATAACGTATAAGGTATAACGTATAACGTATAACGTATAACGTATAACGTATAACGTATAACGTGTAACGTATAACGTATAACGTAAAACGTATAACGTATAACGTATAACGTATAACGTATAACGTACAACGTATAACGTACAACGTATAACGTATCACGTATAACGTATCACGAATAACGTATAACGTATAACGTATAACGTATAACGTATAACGTATAACGTATAACGTATAACGTATAACGTATAACGTATAACGTATAACGTATAACGTAGAACGTACAACGTATAACATATAACGTATAATGTATAACGTATAACGTATAACGTATAACGTATAACGTATAACGTATAAAGTATAACGTATAACGTATAACGTATAACGTATAACGTATAACGTATAACGTATAACGTATAACGTATAACGTATAACGTATAACGTATAGCGTATAACGTATAACGTATAACGTATAACGTATAACGTATAACGTCTAACGTATAACGTATAACGTATAACGTATAACGTATATCGTATAACGTATAACGTATAACGAATAACGTAAAACGTATAACGCATAATGTATAACGTATAACGTACAACGTATTACGTATAACCTATGACGTATAACGTATAACGTAAAAACTATAACGTATAAAGTATAACGTATAACGTATAACGTATAACGTATAACGTATAACGTATAACGTATAACGTATAACGTATAACGTATAACGTATAACGTATAACGTATAACGTATAACGTATAACGTATAACGTATAACCTATAACGTATAACGTATAAGGTATAACGTATAACGTATAACGTATAACGTATAACGTACAACGTATAACGTATAACGTATAACGTATAACGTATAACGTATAACGTATAACGTATAACGTATAACGTATAACGTATAACGTATAACGTATAACGTATAACGTATAACGTATAACGTATAACGTATAACGTATAACGTATAACGTATAACGTATAACGTATAACGTATAACGTCTAACGTATAACGTATAACGTATAACGTATAACGTATATCGTATAACGTATAACGTATAACGAATAACGTAAAACGTATAACGCATAATGTATAACGTATAACGTATAACGTATAACGTATAACCTATGACGTATAACGTATAACGTATAACGTATAGCGTATAACGTATAACGTATAATGTATAACGTATAACGTATAACGTCTAACGTATAACGTATAACGTATAACGTATAACGTATATCGTATAACGTATAACGTATAACGAATAACGTAAAACGTATAACGCATAATGTATAACGTATAACGTATAACGTATTACGTATAACCTATGACGTATAACGTATAACGTAACAACTATAACGTATAAAGTATAACGTATAACGTATAACGTATAACGTATAACGTATAACGTATAACGTATAACGTATAACGTATAACGTATAACGTATAACGTATAACGTATAACTTATAACGTATAACGTATAACGTACAACGTATAACGTATCACGTATAACGTATTACGAATAACGTATAACATATAACGTATAACGTAACACCTATAACGTATAAAGTATAACGTATAACGTATAACGTATAACGTATAACGTATAACGTATAACGTATAACGTATATCGTATAACGTATAACGTATAACGTATAACGTATAACGTATAACGTATAACCTATGACGTATAACGTATAACGTATAACGTATAGCGTATAACGTATAACGTATAATGTATAACGTATAACGTATAACGTCTAACGTATAACGTATAACGTATAACGTATAACGTATATCGTATAACGTATAACGTATAACGAATAACGTAAAACGTATAACGCATAATGTATAACGTATAACGTATAACGTATTACGTATAACCTATGACGTATAACGTATAACGTAACAACTATAACGTATAAAGTATAACGTATAACGTATAACGTATAACGTATAACGTATAACGTATAACGTATAACGTATAACGTATTACGTATAACGTATAACGTATAACGTATAACGTATAACGTATAACGTATAACGTATAACGTATAACGTATAACGTATAACGTATAAAGTATAACGTATAACGTATAACGTATAACGTATAACGTATAACGTATTACGTATAACGTATAACGTATAACGTATAACGTACAACGTATAACGTATCACGTATAACGTATCACGAATAACGTATAACGTATAACGTATAACGTATAACGTATAACGTATAACGTATAACGTATGACGTATGACGTATAACGTATAACGCGTAACGTATAACATATAACGTATAACCTGTGACGTATAACGTATAATGTATAACGTATAACGTATAATGTATAACGTATAACATGTAACGTATAGCGTATAACGTATAACGTATAACGTATAACGTATAACGTATAACGTATAACGTATAACGTATAACGTATAACGTATTACGTATAACGTATAACGTATAACGTATAACGTACAACGTATAACGTATAACGTATAACGTATAACGTATAACGTATAACGTATAACGTATAACGTATAACGTATAACGTATAACGTATAACGTGTAACGTATAACGTATAACGTAAAACGTATAACGTATAACGTATAACGTATAACGTATAACGTACAACGTATAACGTACAACGTATAACGTATCACGTATAACGTATCACGAATAACGTATAACGTATAACGTATAACGTATAACGTATAACGTATAACGTATAACGTATAACGTATAACGTATAACGTATAACGTATAACGTATAACGTATAACGTATAACGTAGAACGTACAACGTATAACATATAACGTATAATGTATAACGTATAACGTATAACGTATAACGTATAACGTATAACGTATAAAGTATAACGTATAACGTATAACGTATAACGTATAACGTATAACGTATAACGTATAACGTATAACGTATAACGTATAACGTATAACGTATAGCGTATAACGTATAACGTATAACGTATAACGTATAACGTATAACGTCTAACGTATAACGTATAACGTATAACGTATAACGTATATCGTATAACGTATAACGTATAACGAATAACGTAAAACGTATAACGCATAATGTATAACGTATAACGTACAACGTATTACGTATAACCTATGACGTATAACGTATAACGTAAAAACTATAACGTATAAAGTATAACGTATAACGTATAACGTATAACGTATAACGTATAACGTATAACGTATAACGTATAACGTATAACGTATAACGTATAACGTATAACGTATAACGTATAACGTATAACGTATAACGTATAACGTATAACGTATACCGTATAACGTATAACGTATAACCTATAACGTATAACGTATAAGGTATAACGTATAACGTATAACGTATAACGTATAACGTATAACGTATAACGTATAACGTATAACGCATAACGTATAACGCATAACGTATAACGTATAACGTATAACGTATAACGTATAACGTATAACGTATAACGTATAACGTATAACGTATAACGTATAACGTATAACGTATAACGTATAACGTATAACGTATAACGTATATCGTATAACGTATAACGTATAACGTATAACGTATAACGTATAACGTATAACGTATAACGTATAACGTATAACGTATAACGTATAACGTATAACGTATAACGTATAACGTATAACGTATAACGTATAACGTATAACGTATAACGTATAACGTATAACGTATAACGTATAACGTATAACGTATAACGTATAACGTCTAACGTATAACGTATAACGTATATCGTATAACGTATAACGTATAACGAATAACGTAAAACGTATAACGCATAATGTATAACGTATAACGTATAACGTATTACGTATAACCTATGACGTATAACGTATAACGTATAACGTATATCTTGTAACGAAAAACGTATAACGAATAACGTAAAACGTATGACGCATTACATGCTACGTATAAAGTATAACATTCAACGTATAACCTATGACGTATAACGTATAACTTGTAACGTATAACGTATAACGTATAACGTATAACCTATAACGTATAACGTATAACGTATAACGTATAACGTATTACGTATAACGTATAACGTATAACGCATAACGTATAACGCATAACGTATAACGTATAACGTATAACGTATAACGTATAACGTATAACGTATAACGTATAACGTATAACGTATAACGTATAACGTATAACGTATAACGTATAACGTATAACGTATATCGTATAACGTATAACGTATAACGTATAACGTATAACGTATAACGTATAACGTATAACGTATAACGTATAACGTATAACGTATAACGTATAACGTATAACGTATAACGTATAACGTATAACGTATAACGTATAACGTATAACGTATAACGTATAACGTATAACGTATAACGTATAACGTATAACGTATAACGTCTAACGTATAACGTATAACGTATATCGTATAACGTATAACGTATAACGAATAACGTAAAACGTATAACGCATAATGTATAACGTATAACGTATAACGTATTACGTATAACCTATGACGTATAACGTATAACGTATAACGTATATCTTGTAACGAAAAACGTATAACGAATAACGTAAAACGTATGACGCATTACATGCTACGTATAAAGTATAACATTCAACGTATAACCTATGACGTATAACGTATAACTTGTAACGTATAACGTATAACGTATAACGTATAACCTATAACGTATAACGTATAACGTATAACGTATAACGTATAACGTATAACGTATAACGTATAACGTATAACGTATAACGTATAACGTATAACGTATAACGTATAAAGTATAACGTATAACGTATAACGTATAACGTATAACGTATAACGTATTACGTATAACGTATAACGTATAACGTATAACGTATAACGTATAACGTATAACGTATAACGTATAACGTATAACGTATAACGTATAACGTATAACGTATAACGTATAACGTATAACGTATAACGTATAACGTATGACGTATAACGTATAACGTGTAACGTATAACATATAACGTATAACCTGTGACGTATAACGTATAACGTATAACGTATAACGTATAATGTATAACGTATAACATGTAACGTATAGCGTATAACGTATAACGTATAACGTATAACGTATAACGTATAACGTATAACGTATAACGTATAACGTATAACGTATTACGTATAACGTATAACGTATAACGTATAACGTATAACGTATAACGTATAACGTATAACGTATAACGTATAACGTATAACGTATAACGTATAACGTATAACGTATAACGTATAACGTATAACGTATAACGTGTAACGTATAACGTATAACGTATAACGTATAACGTATAACGTATAACGTATAACGTCTAACGTATAACGTATAACATATAACGTATAACGTATAACGTATAACGTATAACGTATAACGTATAACGTATAAAGTATAACGTATAACGTATAACGTATAACGTATAACGTATAACGTATTACGTATAACGTATAACGTATAACGTATAACGTATAACGTATAACGTATAACGTATAACGTATAACGTATAACGTATAACGTATAACGTATAACGTATAACGTATAACGTATAACGTATAACCTATGACGTATAACGTATAACGTATAACGTATAGCGTATAACGTATAACGTATAATGTATAACGTATAACGTATAACGTCTAACGTATAACGTATAACGTATAACGTATAACGTATATCGTATAACGTATAACGTATAACGAATAACGTAAAACGTATAACGCATAATGTATAACGTATAACGTATAACGTATTACGTATAACCTATGACGTATAACGTATAACGTAACAACTATAACGTATAAAGTATAACGTATAACGTATAACGTATAACGTATAACGTATAACGTATAACGTATAACGTATAACGTATAACGTATAACGTATAACGTATAACGTATAACGTATAACGTATAACGTATAACGTATAACGTATAACGTATAACGTATAACGTACAACGTATAACGTATCACGTATAACGTATTACGAATAACGTATAACATATAACGTATAACGTAACACCTATAACGTATAAAGTATAACGTATAACGTATAACGTATAACGTATAACGTATAACGTATAACGTATATCGTATAACGTATAACGTATAACGTATAACGTATAACTTGTAACGAAAAACGTATAACGAATAACGTAAAACGTATGACGCATTACATGCTACGTATAAAGTATAACATTCAACGTAAAACGTATAACGTACAACGTATAACGTATAACGTGTAACGAAGAACGTATAACGCATAACATGTAATGTATAACGTATAACGTATAATGTATAACGTATAACGTATAACGTATAACGTACAAAGTATAACGTATCACGTATAACGTATTACGAATAACGTATAACGTATAACGTATAACGTAACAACTATAACGTATAAAGTATAACGTATAACGTATAACGTATAACGTATAACGTATAACGTATAACGTATAACGTATAACGTATAACGTATAACGTATAACGTATAACGTATAACGTATAACGTATAACGTATAACGTATAACGTATAACGTATATCGTATAACGTATAACGTATAACGTATAACGTATAACTTGTAACGAAAAACGTATAACGAATAACGTAAAACGTATGACGCATTACATGCTACGTATAAAGTATAACATTCAACGTAAAACGTATAACGTACAACGTATAACAGATAAAGTGTAACGAAGAACGTATAAAGAATAACGTATAACGTATATCGTATAACGTACAACTTATAACGTATAACGTACAACGTATAACGTATAACGTATAACGTATAACGTATAACGTCTAACGTATAACGTATAACGTATAACGTATAACGTATATCGTATAACGTATAACGTATAACAAATAACGTAAAACGTATAACGCATAATGTATAACGTATAACGTATAACGTATTACGTATAACCTATGACGTATAACGTATAACGTATAACGTATATCTTGTAACGAAAAACGTATAACGAATAACGTAAAACGTATGACGCATTACATGCTACGTATAAAGTATAACATTCAACGTATAACCTATGACGTATAACGTATAACTTGTAACGTATAACGTATAACGTATAACGTATAACCTATAACGTATAACGTATAACGTATAACGTATAACGTATAACGTATAACGTATAACGTATAACGTATAACGTATAACGTATAACGTATAACGTATAAAGTATAACGTATAACGTATAACGTATAACGTATAACGTATAACGTATTACGTATAACGTATAACGTATAACGTATAACGTATAACGTATAACGTATAACGTATAACGTATAACGTATAACGTATAACGTATAACGTATAACGTATAACGTATAACGTATAACGTATAACGTATAACGTATAACGTATGACGTATAACGTATAACGTGTAACGTATAACATATAACGTATAACCTGTGACGTATAACGTATAACGTATAACGTATAACGTATAATGTATAATGTATAACATGTAACGTATAGCGTATAACGTATAACGTATAACGTATAACGTATAACGTATAACGTATAACGTATAACGTATAACGTATAACGTATTACGTATAACGTATAACGTATAACGTATAACGTATAACGTATAACGTATAACGTATAACGTATAACGTATAACGTATAACGTATAACGTATACCCTATGACCTATAACGTATAACGTATAACGTATAACGTATAACGTATAACGTATAACGTATAACGTATAACGTATAACCTATGACGTATAACGTATAACGTATAACGTATAACATGTAATGTATAACGTATAACGTATAATGTATAGCGTATAACGTATAACGTATAACGTATATCGTATAACGTATAACGTATAACGTATAACGTATAACGTATAACGTATAACGTATAACGTATAACGTATAACGTATAACGTATAACGTATAACGTATAACGTATAACGTATAACGTATAACGTATAACGTATAACGTATAACGTATAACGTATAACGTATAACGTATAACGTATAACGTATTACGTATAACGTATAACGTATAACGTATAACGTATAACGTATAACGTATAACGTATAACGTATAACGTATAACGTATAACGTATAACGTATAACGTATAACGTATAACGTATAACGTATAACGTGTAACGTATAACGTATAACGTATAACGTATAACGTATAACGTATAACGTATAACGTCTAACGTATAACGTATAACATATAACGTATAACGTATAACGTATAACGTATAACGTATAACGTATAACGTATAACGTATAACGTATAACGTATAACGTATAGCGTATAACGTATGACGTATAACGTATATCGTATAACGTATAACGTATAACGTATAACGCATAACGTATAACGTATAACGTATACCCTATGACCTATAACGTATAACGTATAACGTATAACGTATAACGTATAACGTATAACGTATAACGTATAATGTATAATGTATAACATGTAACGTATAGCGTATAACGTATAACGTATAACGTATAACGTATAACGTATAACGTATAACGTATAACGTATAACGTATAACGTATTACGTATAACGTATAACGTATAACGTATAACGTATAACGTATAACGTATAACGTATAACGTATAACGTATAACGTATAACGTATAACGTATACCCTATGACCTATAACGTATAACGTATAACGTATAACGTATAACGTATAACGTATAACGTATAACGTATAACGTATAACCTATGACGTATAACGTATAACGTATAACGTATAACATGTAATGTATAACGTATAACGTATAATGTATAGCGTATAACGTATAACGTATAACGTATATCGTATAACGTATAACGTATAACGTATAACGTATAACGTATAACGTATAACGTATAACGTATAACGTATAACGTATAACGTATAACGTATAACGTATAACGTATAACGTATAACGTATAACGTATAACGTATAACGTATAACGTATAACGTATAACGTATAACGTATAACGTATAACGTATTACGTATAACGTATAACGTATAACGTATAACGTATAACGTATAACGTATAACGTATAACGTATAACGTATAACGTATAACGTATAACGTATAACGTATAACGTATAACGTATAACGTATAACGTGTAACGTATAACGTATAACGTATAACGTATAACGTATAACGTATAACGTATAACGTCTAACGTATAACGTATAACATATAACGTATAACGTATAACGTATAACGTATAACGTATAACGTATAACGTATAACGTATAACGTATAACGTATAACGTATAGCGTATAACGTATGACGTATAACGTATATCGTATAACGTATAACGTATAACGTATAACGCATAACGTATAACGTATAACGTATACCCTATGACCTATAACGTATAACGTATAACGTATAACGTATAACGTATAACGTATAACGTATAACGTATAACGTATAACCTATGACGTATAACGTATAACGTATAACGTATAGCGTATAACGTATAACGTATAATGTATAACGTATAACGTATAACGTCTAACGTATAACGTATAACGTATAACGTATAACGTATATCGTATAACGTATAACGTATAACGAATAACGTAAAACGTATAACGCATAATGTATAACGTATAACGTATAACGTATTACGTATAACCTATGACGTATAACGTATAACGTAACAACTATAACGTATAAAGTATAACGTATAACGTATAACGTATAACGTATAACGTATAACGTATAACGTATAACGTATAACGTATAACGTATAACGTATAACGTATAACGTATAACGTATAACGTATAACGTATAACGTACAACGTATAACGTATCACGTATAACGTATTACGAATAACGTATAACATATAACGTATAACGTAACACCTATAACGTATAAAGTATAACGTATAACGTATAACGTATAACGTATAACGTATAACGTATAACGTATATCGTATAACGTATAACGTATAACGTATAACGTATAACTTGTAACGAAAAACGTATAACGAATAACGTAAAACGTATGACGCATTACATGCTACGTATAAAGTATAACATTCAACGTAAAACGTATAACGTACAACGTATAACGTATAACGTGTAACGAAGAACGTATAACGCATAACATGTAATGTATAACGTATAACGTATAATGTATAACGTATAACGTATAACGTATAACGTACAAAGTATAACGTATCACGTATAACGTATTACGAATAACGTATAACGTATAACGTATAACGTAACAACTATAACGTATAAAGTATAACGTATAACGTATAACGTATAACGTATAACGTATAACGTATAACGTATAACGTATAACGTATAACGTATAACGTATAACGTATAACGTATAACGTATAACGTATAACGTATATCGTATAACGTATAACGTATAACGTATAACGTATAACTTGTAACGAAAAACGTATAACGAATAACGTAAAACGTATGACGCATTACATGCTACGTATAAAGTATAACATTCAACGTATAACGTATAACGTATAACGTATAACGTACAACGTATAACGTACAACGTATAACGTATCACGTATAACGTATCACGAATAACGTATAACGTATAACGTATAACGTATAACGTATAACGTATAACGTATAACGTATAACGTATAACGTATAACGTATTACGTATAACGTATAACGTATAACGTATAACGTATAACGTATAACGTATAACGTATAACGTATAACGTATAACGTATAACGTATAACGTATAACGTATAACGTATAACGTATAACGTATAACGTGTAACGTATAACGTATAACGTATAACGTATAACGTATAACGTATAACGTATAACGTCTAACGTATAACGTATAACATATAACGTATAACGTATAACGTATAACGTATAACGTATAACGTATAACGTATAACGTATAACGTATAACGTATAACGTATAACGTATAACGTATAACGTATAACGTATAACCTATGACGTATAACGTATAACGTATAACGTATAGCGTATAACGTATAACGTATAATGTATAACGTATAACGTATAACGTCTAACGTATAACGTATAACGTATAACGTATAACGTATATCGTATAACGTATAACGTATAACGAATAACGTAAAACGTATAACGCATAATGTATAACGTATAACGTATAACGTATTACGTATAACCTATGACGTATAACGTATAACGTAACAACTATAACGTATAAAGTATAACGTATAACGTATAACGTATAACGTATAACGTATAACGTATAACGTATAACGTATAACGTATAACGTATAACGTATAACGTATAACGTATAACGTATAACGTATAACGTATAACGTATAACGTATAACGTACAACGTATAACGTATCACGTATAACGTATTACGAATAACGTATAACATATAACGTATAACGTAACACCTATAACGTATAAAGTATAACGTATAACGTATAACGTATAACGTATAACGTATAACGTATAACGTATATCGTATAACGTATAACGTATAACGTATAACGTATAACTTGTAACGAAAAACGTATAACGAATAACGTAAAACGTATGACGCATTACATGCTACGTATAAAGTATAACATTCAACGTAAAACGTATAACGTACAACGTATAACGTATAACGTGTAACGAAGAACGTATAACGCATAACATGTAATGTATAACGTATAACGTATAATGTATAACGTATAACGTATAACGTATAACGTACAAAGTATAACGTATCACGTATAACGTATTACGAATAACGTATAACGTATAACGTATAACGTAACAACTATAACGTATAAAGTATAACGTATAACGTATAACGTATAACGTATAACGTATAACGTATAACGTATAACGTATAACGTATAACGTATAACGTATAACGTATAACGTATAACGTATAACGTATAACGTATATCGTATAACGTATAACGTATAACGTATAACGTATAACTTGTAACGAAAAACGTATAACGAATAACGTAAAACGTATGACGCATTACATGCTACGTATAAAGTATAACATTCAACGTAAAACGTATAACGTACAACGTATAACAGATAACGTGTAACGAAGAACGTATAAAGAATAACGTATAACGTATATCGTATAACGTACAACTTATAACGTATAACGTACAACGTATAACGTATAACGTATAACGTATAACGTATAACGTCTAACGTATAACGTATAACGTATAACGTATAACGTATATCGTATAACGTATAACGTATAACGAATAACGTAAAACGTATAACGCATAATGTATAACGTATAACGTATAACGTATTACGTATAACCTATGACGTATAACGTATAACGTATAACGTATATCTTGTAACGAAAAACGTATAACGAATAACGTAAAACGTATGACGCATTACATGCTACGTATAAAGTATAACATTCAACGTATAACCTATGACGTATAACGTATAACTTGTAACGTATAACGTATAACGTATAACGTATAACCTATAACGTATAACGTATAACGTATAACGTATAACGTATAACGTATAACGTATAACGTATAACGTATAACGTATAACGTATAACGTATAACGTATAAAGTATAACGTATAACGTATAACGTATAACGTATAACGTATAACGTATAACGTATAACGTATTACGTATAACGTATAACGTATAACGTATAACGTATAACGTATAACGTATATCGTATAACGTATAACGTATAACGAATAACGTAAAACGTATAACGCATAATGTATAACGTATAACGTATAACGTATTACGTATAACCTATGACGTATAACGTATAACGTAACAACTATAACGTATAAAGTATAACGTATAACGTATAACGTATAACGTATAACGTATAACGTATAACGTATAACGTATAACGTATAACGTATAACGTATAACGTATAACGTATAACGTATAACGTATAACGTATAACGTATAACGTATAACGTACAACGTATAACGAATCACGTATAACGTATTACGAATAACGTATAACATATAACGTATAACGTAACACCTATAACGTATAAAGTATAACGTATAACGTATAACGTATAACGTATAACGTATAACGTATAACGTATATCGTATAACGTATAACGTATAACGTATAACGTATAACTTGTAACGAAAAACGTATAACGAATAACGTAAAACGTATGACGCATTACATGCTACGTATAAAGTATAACATTCAACGTAAAACGTATAACGTACAACGTATAACGTATAACGTGTAACGAAGAACGTATAACGCATAACATGTAATGTATAACGTATAACGTATAATGTATAACGTATAACGTATAACGTATAACGTACAAAGTATAACGTATCACGTATAACGTATTACGAATAACGTATAACGTATAACGTATAACGTAACAACTATAACGTATAAAGTATAACGTATAACGTATAACGTATAACGTATAACGTATAACGTATAACGTATAACGTATAACGTATAACGTATAACGAATAACGTATAACGTATAACGTATAACGTATAACGTATAACGTATAACGTATAACGTATATCGTATAACGTATAACGTATAACGTATAACGTATAACTTGTAACGAAAAACGTATAACGAATAACGTAAAACGTATGACGCATTACATGCTACGTATAAAGTATAACATTCAACGTAAAACGTATAACGTACAACGTATAACGTATAACGTGTAACGAAGAACGTATAACGCATAACATGTAATGTATATCGTATAACGTATAACGTATAACGAATAACGTAAAACGTATAACGCATAATGTATAACGTATAACGTATAACGTATTACGTATAACCTATGACGTATAACGTATAACGTAACAACTATAACGTATAAAGTATAACGTATAACGTATAACGTATAACGTATAACGTATAACGTATAACGTATAACGTATAACGTATAACGTATAACGTATAACGTATAACGTATAACGTATAACGTATAACGTATAACGTATAACGTATAACGTATAACGTATAACGTATAACGTATAACGTATAACGTATAACGTATAACGTATAACGTATAACGTATAACGTATACCGTATAACGTATAACGTATAACCTATAACGTATAACGTATAACGTATAACGTATAACGTATAACGTATAACGTATAACGTATAACGTATAACGTATAACGTATAACGTATAACGTATAACGTATAACGTATAACGTATAACGTATAACGTATAACGTATATCGTATAACGTATAACGTATAACGTATAACGTATAACGTATAACGTATAACGTATAACGTATAACGTATAACGTATATCGTATAACGTATAACGTATAACGTATAACGTATAACGTATAACGTATAACGTATAACGTATAACGTATAACGTATAACGTATAACGTATAACGTATAACGTATAACGTATACCGTATAACGTATAACGTATAACCTATAACGTATAACGTATAACGTACAACGTATAACGTATCACGTATAACGTATCACGAATAACGTATAACGTATAACGTATAACGTATAACGTATAACGTATAACGTATAACGTATAACGTATACCCTATGACCTATAACGTATAACGTATAACGTATAACGTATAACGTATAACGTATAACGTATAACGTATAACGTATAACGTATAACCTATGACGTATAACGTATAACGTATAACGTATAACATGTAATGTATAACGTATAACGTATAATGTATAGCGTATAACGTATAACGTATAACGTATATCGTATAACGTATAACGTATAACGTATAACGTATAACGTATAACGTATAACGTATAACGTATAACGTATAACGTATAACGTATAACGTATAACGTATAACGTATAACGTATAACGTATAACGTATAACGTATAACGTATAACGTATAACGTATAACGTATAACGTATAACGTATAACGTATAACGTATTACGTATAACGTATAACGTATAACGTATAACGTATAACGTATAACGTATAACGTATAACGTATAACGTATAACGTATAACGTATAACGTATAACGTATAACGTATAACGTATAACGTGTAACGTATAACGTATAACGTATAACGTATAACGTATAACGTATAACGTATAACGTCTAACGTATAACGTATAACATATAACGTATAACGTATAACGTATAACGTATAACGTATAACGTATAACGTATAACGTATAACGTATAACGTATAACGTATAGCGTATAACGTATGACGTATAACGTATATCGTATAACGTATAACGTATAACGTATAACGCATAACGTATAACGTATAACGTATACCCTATGACCTATAACGTATAACGTATAACGTATAACGTATAACGTATAACGTATAACGTATAACGTATAACCTATGACGTATAACGTATAACGTATAACGTATAGCGTATAACGCATAACGTATAATGTATAACGTATAACGTATAACGTCTAACGTATAACGTATAACGTATAACGTATAACGTATATCGTATAACGTATAACGTATAACGAATAACGTAAAACGTATAACGCATAATGTATAACGTATAACGTATAACGTATTACGTATAACCTATGACGTATAACGTATAACGTAACAACTATAACGTATAAAGTATAACGTATAACGTATAACGTATAACGTATAACGTATAACGTATAACGTATAACGTATAACGTATAACGTATAACGTATAACGTATAACGTATAACGTATAACGTATAACGTATAACGTACAACGTATAACGTATCACGTATAACGTATTACGAATAACGTATAACATATAACGTATAACGTAACACCTATAACGTATAAAGTATAACGTATAACGTATAACGTATAACGTATAACGTATAACGTATAACGTATATCGTATAACGTATAACGTATAACGTATAACGTATAACTTGTAACGAAAAACGTATAACGAATAACGTAAAACGTATGACGCATTACATGCTACGTATAAAGTATAACATTCAACGTAAAACGTATAACGTACAACGTATAACGTATAACGTGTAACGAAGAACGTATAACGCATAACATGTAATGTATAACGTATAACGTATAATGTATAACGTATAACGTATAACGTATAACGTACAAAGTATAACGTATCACGTATAACGTATTACGAATAACGTATAACGTATAACGTATAACGTAACAACTATAACGTATAAAGTATAACGTATAACGTATAACGTATAACGTATAACGTATAACGTATAACGTATAACGTATAACGTATAACGTATAACGTATAACGTATAACGTATAACGTATAACGTATAACGTATATCGTATAACGTATAACGTATAACGTATAACGTATAACTTGTAACGAAAAACGTATAACGAATAACGTAAAACGTATGACGCATTACATGCTACGTATAAAGTATAACATTCAACGTAAAACGTATAACGTACAACGTATAACAGATAACGTGTAACGAAGAACGTATAAAGAATAACGTATAACGTATATCGTATAACGTACAACTTATAACGTATAACGTACAACGTATAACGTATAACGTATAACGTATAACGTAAAACGAATAACGTATAACGTATAACGTATAACGTATAACGTATAACGTATAACGTACAACGTATAACGTACAACGTATAACGTATCACGTATAACGTATCACGAATAACGTATAACGTATAACGTATAACGTATAACGTATAACGTATAACGTATAACGTATAACGTATAACGTATAACGTATAACGTATAACGTATAACGTATAACGTATAACGTATAACGTATAACGTATAACGTATAACGTATAACGTATAACGTATAACGTATAACTTATAACGTATAACGTATAACGTATAACGTATAACGTATAACGTATAACGTATAACGTATAACGTATAACGTATAACGTATAACGTATAACGTATAACGTATAACGTATAACGTATAACGTATAACGTATAACGTATAACGTTACGTATAACGTATAACGTATAACGTATAACGTATAGCGTATAACGTATAACGTATAACGTATAACGTATAA
>NW_027480013.1:0-46123 GCF_051014685.1 Ptiloglossa arizonensis | reverse complement strand
TTCAGATGCAATAGGAATTTTTGGGTTAGGTCAATCCGTTCGCGAGATATGGGAGTTTGAAGCCAAGAAATGGTAGAGAAGGCAAAAAATTTTTCGCAATTCTGCTGCTCCAAACGCTTAACCAGAATGGCCTAGGGAAAAAATACACAACCGTTGTAATCGGGGCGAGTTTCTAATTTCAGATGCAATAGGAATTTTTTGGGTTAGGTTAATCCGTTCGCGAGATATGGGAGTTTGAAGCCAAGAAATGGTAGAGAAGGCAAACAATTTTTCACAAATTCTGCTGCTCCAAACGCTTAACCAGAATGACCTAGGGAAAAAATACACATACCGTTTGTAATCGGGCGAGTTTCTACTTTCCGATGCAATAGGAATTTTTGGCGTTAGGTCAATCCGTTCGCGAGATATGGGAGTTTGAAGCCAAGAAATGGTTGAGAAGGCAAAAAATTTTCGCAATTCTGCTGCTTCAAACGCTTAACCAGAATGGCCTAGGGAAAAAATACACATACTGTTGTAATCGGGCGAGTTTCTACTTTCAGATGCAATAGGAATTTTTGGGTTAGGTCAATCCGTTCGCGAGATATGGGCGTTTGAAGTCAAGAAAATGGTTGAGAAGGCAAAAAATTTTTCGCAATTCTGCTGCTCGAACGCTTAACCAGAATGGCCTAGGGAAAAAATACACAGTACCGTTGTAATCGGGCGAGTTTCTACTTTCAGACGCAGCAGGAACTTCTGGGTTTGTTCAATCCGTTCGCGAGATTTGGGAGTTTGAAGCTAAGAAATGGTTGAAGAGGACGACAAATTTTTCGCACTTCTGCTGCTCCAAACGCTTAACCAGAATGGCCTAGGGAGAAAATACACATAGCGTTGCAATCGGGCGAGTTCTACGTTCAGAACGCAACAGGAATTTTTGGGTTAGGTCAATCCGTTCGCTAGATATGGGAGTTTGAAGCCAAGAAATGGTTGAGAAGGCAAACAATTTTTCGCAATTCTGCTGCTCCTAACGCTTAACCAGAATGACCTAGGGAAACAAATACACATACCGTTGTAATCGGGCGAGTTTCTACTTTCAGATTGCAGCAGGAATTTTTGGGTTTGGTCAATCCGTTCGCGAGGATATGGGACTTTGAAGCTAAGAAATGGTTGAGAAGGCGAAAAATTTTTCGCAATTCTGCTGCTCCAAACGCTTAACCAGAATGGGTTAGGGAAAAAATACAAATACCGTTGGAATCGGGCGAACTTCTACTATCAGATGCAATAGGAACTTCTGGGTTTGTTCAATCCGTTCGCGAGATTTGGGAGTTTGAAGCTAAGAAAAGTGGTTGAGAGGGACAAACAAATTTTTCGCACTTCTGCTGCTCCAAACGCTTAACCAGAATGGCCTAGGGAAAAAATACACATAGCGTTGCAAATCGGGCGAGTTCCTACTTTCAGACGCAACAGGAATTTTTGGGTTCGGGTCAATCCGTTCGCGAGATATGGGAGTTTGAAGCCAAGAAATGTTTGAGAAGGCAAACAAT
The DNA here is from genome assembly GCF_051014685.1 of Ptiloglossa arizonensis. Lineage (NCBI taxonomy): Eukaryota > Metazoa > Arthropoda > Insecta > Hymenoptera > Colletidae > Ptiloglossa > Ptiloglossa arizonensis. The sequence continues at coordinate 44,603 of NW_027480013.1, read as the reverse complement.
TTTTCGCAATTCTGTTGCTCCAAACGCTTAACCAGAATGGCGTAGGAAAAAAATACACATACCGATGTAATCGGGCGAGTTTCTACTTTTCAGATGCAACAGGAATTTTTGGGTTACGTCAATCCGTTCGCGAGATATGGGACTTTGAAGCTAAGAAATGGTTGAGATGGCGAAAAATTTTTCGCAATTCTGCTGCTCCAAACGCTTAACCAGAATGGGTTAGGGAAAAAATACAAATACCGTTGGAATCGGGCGAACTTCTACTTTCAGATGAAATAGGAATTTTTGGGTTAGGTCAATCCGTTCGCGAGATATGGGAGTTTGAAGCTAAGAAATGGTTGAGAAGACAACAAATTTTTCGCACTTCTGCTGCTCCAAACGCTTAACCAGAATGGCCTAGGGAAAAAATACACATACCGTTGGAATCGGGCGAACTTCTACTTTCAGATGAAATAGGAATTTTTGGGTTAGGTCAATCCGTTCGCGAGATATGGGAGTTTGAAGCTAAGAAATGGTTGAGAAGACAACAAATTTTTCGCACTTCTGCTGCTCCAAACGCTTAACCAGAATGGCCTAGGGAAAAAATACACATACCGTTGTAATCGGGCGAGTTTCTACTTTCAGGTGCAACAGGAATTTTTGGGTTCCGTCAATCCGTTCGCGAGATATGGGAGTTTGAACCTAAGAAATGGTTGAGAAGACAACAAATTTTTCGCAATTCTGCTGCTCCAAACGCTTAACCAGAATGGCCTAGGGAAAAAATACACATACCTTTGTAACCGGGCGAGTTTCTACTTTCAGACGCAACAGGAATTTTTGGGTTAGGTCAATCCGTTCGCGAGATATGGGAGTTTGAAGCCAAGAAATGGTTGAGAAGGCAAAACATTTTTCGCAATTCTGCTGCTCCAAACGCTTAACCAGAATGGCCTAGGGGAAAAATACACATACCGTTGTAATCGGGCGAGTTTCTACTTTAAGATGCAATAGGAATTTTTGGGTTAGGTCAATCCGTTCGCGAGATATGGGAGTTTGAAGCCAAGAAATGGTAGAGAAGGCAAAAAATTTTTCACAATTCTGCTGCTCCAAACGCTTAACCAGAATGGCCTAGGGAAAAAATACACATACCGTTGTAATCGGGCGAGTTTCTACTTTCAGCTGCAATTGGAATTTTTGCGTTAGGTCAATCCGTTCGCGAGATATGGGAGTTTGAAGCCAAGAAATGGTTGAGAAGGCAAAAAATTTTTCGCAATTCTGCTGCTTCAAACGCTTAACCAGAATGGCCTAGGGAAAAAATACACATACTGTTGTAATCGGGCGAGTTTCTACTTTCAGATGCAATAGTAATTTTTGGGTTAGGTCAATCCGTTCGCGAGATATGGGAGTTTGAAGACAAGAAATGGTTGAGAAGGCAAACAATTTTTCGCAATTCTGTTGCTCCAAACGCTTAACCAGAATGACCTAGGGAAAAAATACACATGCCGTTGTAATCGGGCGAGTTTCTACTTTCAGATGCAGCAGGAATTTTTGGGTTTGGTCAATCCGTTCGCGAGATATGGGACTTTGAAGCTAAGAAATGGTTGAGATGGCGAAAAATTTTTCGCAATTCTGCTGCTCCAAACGCTTAACCAGAATGGGTTAGGGAAAAAATACAAATACCGTTGGAATCGGGCGAGTTTCTACTTTCAGATGCAACAGGAATTTTTGGGTTACGTCAATCCGTTCGCGAGATATGGGAGTTTGAAGCTAAGAAATGGTTGAGAAGACAACAAATTTTTCGCAATTCTGCTGCTCCAAACGCTTAACCAGAATGGCCTAGGGAAAAAATACACATACCTTTGTAACCGGGCGAGTTTCTACTTTCAGACGCAACAGGAATTTTTGGGTTAGGTCAATCCGTTCGCGAGATATGGGAGTTTGAAGTCAAGAAATGGTTGAGAAGGCAAAAAATTTTTCGCAATTCTGCTGCTCCAAACGCTTAACCAGAATGGCCTAGGGAAAAAATACACATACCGTTGTAATCGGGCGAGTTTCTACTTTAAGATGCAATAGGAATTTTTGGGTTAGGTCAATCCGTTCGCGAGATATGGGAGTTTGAAGCCAAGAAATGGTAGAGAAGGCAAAAAATTTTTCACAATTCTGCTGCTCCAAACCCTTAACCAGAATGGCCTAGGGAAAAAATACACATACCGTTGTAATCGGGCGAGTTTCTACTTTCAGCTGCAATAGGAATTTTTGCGTTAGGTCAATCCGTTCGCGAGATATGGGAGTTTGAAGCCAAGAAATGGTTGAGAAGGCAAAAAATTTTTCGCAATTCTGCTGCTTCAAACGCTTAACCAGAATGGCCTAGGGAAAAAATACACATACTGTTGTAATCGGGCGAGTTTCTACTTTCAGATGCAATAGGAATTTTTGGGTTAGGTCAATCCGTTCGCGAGATATGGGAGTTTGAAGACAAGAAATGGTTGAGAAGGCAAAAAATTTTTCGCAATTCTGCTGCTCCGAACGCTTAACCAGAATGGCCTAGGGAAAAAATACACATACCGTTGTAATCGGGCGAGTTTCTACTTTCAGACGCAGCAGGAACTTCTGGGTTTGTTCAATCCGTTCGCGAGATTTGGGAGTTTGAAGCTAAGAAATGGTTGAGAGGACAACAAATTTTTTCGCACTTCTGCTGCTCCAAACGCTTAACCAGAATGGCCTAGGGAAAAAATACACATAGCGTTGCAATCGGGCGAGTTTCTACGTTCAGACGCAACAGGAATTTTTGGGTTAGGTCAATCCGTTCGCGAGATATGGGAGTTTGAAGCCAAGAAATTGTTGAGAAGGCAAACAATTTTTCGCAATTCTGCTGCTCCAAACGCTTAACCAGAATGACCTAGGGAAAAAATACACATACCGTTGTAATCGGGCGAGTTTCTACTTTCAGATGCAGCAGGAATTTTTGGGTTTGGTCAATCCGTTCGCGAGATATGGGACTTTGAAGCTAAGAAATGGTTGAGATGGCGAAAAATTTTTCGCAATTCTGCTGCTCCAAACGCTTAACCAGAATGGGTTAGGGAAAAAATACAAATACCGTTGGAATCGGGCGAACTTCTACTTTCAGATGCAATAGGAATTTTTGGGTTAGGTCAATCCGTTCGCGAGATATGGGAGTTTGAAGCTAAGAAATGGTTGAGAAGACAACAAATTTTTCGCACTTCTGCTGCTCCAAACGCTTAACCAGAATGGCCTAGGGAAAAAATACACATACCGTTGTAATCGGGCGAGTTTCTACTTTCAGATGCAACAGGAATTTTTGGGTTACGTCAATCCGTTCGCGAGATATGGGAGTTTGAAGCTAAGAAATGGTTGAGAAGACAACAAATTTTTCGAAATTCTGCTGCTCCAAACGCTTAACCAGAATGGCCTAGGGAAAAAATACACATACCTTTGTAACCGGGCGAGTTTCTACTTTCAGACGCAACAGGAATTTTTGGGTTAGGTCAATCCGTTCGCGAGATATGGGAGTTTGAAGCCAAGAAATGGTTGAGAAGGCAAAAAATTTTTCGCAATTCTGCTGCTCCAAACGCTTAACCAGAATGGCCTAGGGAAAAAATACACATACCGTTGTAATCGGGCGAGTTTCTACTTTCAGACGCAGCAGGAACTTCTGGGTTTGTTCAATCCGTTCGCGAGATTTGGGAGTTTGAAGCTAAGAAATGGTTGAGAGGACAACAAATTTTTCGCACTTCTGCTGCTCCAAACGCTTAACCAGAATGGCCTAGGGAAAAAATACACATAGCGTTGCAATCGGGCGAGTTTCTACGTTCAGACGCAACAGGAATTTTTGGGTTAGGTCAATCCGTTCGCGAGATATGGGAGTTTGAAGCCAAGAAATGGTTGAGAAGGCAAACAATTTTTCGCAATTCTGCTGCTCCAAACGCTTAACCAGAATGACCTAGGGAAAAAATACACATACCGTTGTAATCGGGCGAGTTTCTACTTTCAGATGCAGCAGGAATTTTTGGGTTTGGTCAATCCGTTCGCAAGATATGGGACTTTGAAGCTAAGAAATGGTTGAGAAGGCGAAAAATTTTTCGCAATTCTGCTGCTCCAAACGCTTAACCAGAATGGGTTAGGGAAAAAATACGCATATCGTTGTAATCGGGCGAGTTTCTACTTTCAGATGCAACAGGAATTTTTGGGTTAGGTCAATCCGTTCGCGAGATATGGGAGTTTCAAGCCAAGAAATGGTTGAGAAGGCAAAAAATTTTTCGCACTTCTGCTGCTCCAAACGCTTAACCAGAATGGCCTAGGGAAAAAATACGCATACAGTTGTAATAGGGCGTGTTTCTACTTTCAGACGCAACAGGAATTTTTGGGTTAGGTCAATCCGTTCGCGAGATATGGGAGTTTGAGCCAAGAAATGGTTGAGAAGGCAAACAATTTTTCGCAATTCTGCTGCTCCAAACGCTTAACCAGAATGACCGAGGAAAAAATACACATACCGTTGTAATCGGGCGAGTTTCTACTTTCAGATGCAGCAGGAATTTTTGGGTTTGGTCAATCCGTTCGCGAGATATGGGACTTTGAAGCTAAGAAATGGTTGAGAAGGCGAAAAATTTTTCGCAATTCTGCTGCTCCAAACGCTTAACCAGAATGGCCTAGGGAAAAAATACACATACCGTTGTAATCGGGCGAGTTTCTAATTTCAGATGCAATAGGAATTTTTGGGTTAGGTTAATCCGTTCGCGAGATATGGGAGTTTGAAGCCAAGAAATGGTAGAGAAGGCAAACAATTTTTCACAATTCTGCTGCTCCAAACGCTTAACCAGAATGACCTAGGGAAAAAATACACATACCGTTGTAATCGGGCGAGTTTCTACTTTCCGATGCAATAGGAATTTTTGCGTTAGGTCAATCCGTTCGCGAGATATGGGAGTTTGAAGCCAAGAAATGGTTGAGAAGGCAAAAAATTTTTCGCAATTCTGCTGCTTCAAACGCTTAACCAGAATGGCCTAGGGAAAAAATACACATACTGTTGTAATCGGGCGAGTTTCTACTTTCAGATGCAATAGGAATTTTTGGGTTAGGTCAATCCGTTCGCGAGATATGGGCGTTTGAAGACAAGAAATGGTTGAGAAGGCAAAAAATTTTTCGCAATTCTGCTGCTCCGAACGCTTAACCAGAATGGCCTAGGGAAAAAATACACATACCGTTGTAATCGGGCGAGTTTCTACTTTCAGACGCAGCAGGAACTTCTGGGTTTGTTCAATCCGTTCGCGAGATTTGGGAGTTTGAAGCTAAGAAATGGTTGAGAGGACGACAAATTTTTCGCACTTCTGCTGCTCCAAACGCTTAACCAGAATGGCCTAGGGAGAAAATACACATAGCGTTGCAATCGGGCGAGTTTCTACGTTCAGACGCAACAGGAATTTTTGGGTTAGGTCAATCCGTTCGCGAGATATGGGAGTTTGAAGCCAAGAAATGGTTGAGAAGGCAAACAATTTTTCGCAATTCTGCTGCTCCTAACGCTTAACCAGAATGACCTAGGGAAAAAATACACATACCGTTGTAATCGGGCGAGTTTCTACTTTCAGATGCAGCAGGAATTTTTGGGTTTGGTCAATCCGTTCGCGAGATATGGGACTTTGAAGCTAAGAAATGGTTGAGAAGGCGAAAAATTTTTCGCAATTCTGCTGCTCCAAACGCTTAACCAGAATGGGTTAGGGAAAAAATACAAATACCGTTGGAATCGGGCGAACTTCTACTATCAGATGCAATAGGAACTTCTGGGTTTGTTCAATCCGTTCGCGAGATTTGGGAGTTTGAAGCTAAGAAATGGTTGAGAGGACAACAAATTTTTCGCACTTCTGCTGCTCCAAACGCTTAACCAGAATGGCCTAGGGAAAAAATACACATAGCGTTGCAATCGGGCGAGTTCCTACTTTCAGACGCAACAGGAATTTTTGGGTTCGGTCAATCCGTTCGCGAGATATGGGAGTTTGAAGCCAAGAAATGGTTGAGAAGGCAAACAATTTTTCGCAATTCTGTTGCTCCAAACGCTTAACCAGAATGGCGTAGGAAAAAAATACACATACCGATGTAATCGGGCGAGTTTCTACTTTCAGATGCAACAGGAATTTTTGGGTTACGTCAATCCGTTCGCGAGATATGGGACTTTGAAGCTAAGAAATGGTTGAGATGGCGAAAAATTTTTCGCAATTCTGCTGCTCCAAACGCTTAACCAGAATGGGTTAGGGAAAAAATACAAATACCGTTGGAATCGGGCGAACATCTACTTTCAGATGAAATAGGAATTTTTGGGTTAGGTCAATCCGTTCGCGAGATATGGGAGTTTGAAGCTAAGAAATGGTTGAGAAGACAACAAATTTTTCGCACTTCTGCTGCTCCAAACGCTTAACCAGAATGGCCTAGGGAAAAAATACACATACCGTTGGAATCGGGCGAACTTCTACTTTCAGATGAAATAGGAATTTTTGGGTTAGGTCAATCCGTTCGCGAGATATGGGAGTTTGAAGCTAAGAAATGGTTGAGAAGACAACAAATTTTTCGCACTTCTGCTGCTCCAAACGCTTAACCAGAATGGCCTAGGGAAAAAATACACATACCGTTGTAATCGGGCGAGTTTCTACTTTCAGGTGCAACAGGAATTTTTGGGTTCCGTCAATCCGTTCGCGAGATATGGGAGTTTGAACCTAAGAAATGGTTGAGAAGACAACAAATTTTTCGCAATTCTGCTGCTCCAAACGCTTAACCAGAATGGCCTAGGGAAAAAATACACATACCTTTGTAACCGGGCGAGTTTCTACTTTCAGACGCAACAGGAATTTTTGGGTTAGGTCAATCCGTTCGCGAGATATGGGAGTTTGAAGCCAAGAAATGGTTGAGAAGGCAAAACATTTTTCGCAATTCTGCTGCTCCAAACGCTTAACCAGAATGGCCTAGGGGAAAAATACACATACCGTTGTAATCGGGCGAGTTTCTACTTTAAGATGCAATAGGAATTTTTGGGTTAGGTCAATCCGTTCGCGAGATATGGGAGTTTGAAGCCAAGAAATGGTAGAGAAGGCAAAAAATTTTTCACAATTCTGCTGCTCCAAACGCTTAACCAGAATGGCCTAGGGAAAAAATACACATACCGTTGTAATCGGGCGAGTTTCTACTTTCAGCTGCAATTGGAATTTTTGCGTTAGGTCAATCCGTTCGCGAGATATGGGAGTTTGAAGCCAAGAAATGGTTGAGAAGGCAAAAAATTTTTCGCAATTCTGCTGCTTCAAACGCTTAACCAGAATGGCCTAGGGAAAAAATACACATACTGTTGTAATCGGGCGAGTTTCTACTTTCAGATGCAATAGTAATTTTTGGGTTAGGTCAATCCGTTCGCGAGATATGGGAGTTTGAAGACAAGAAATGGTTGAGAAGGCAAACAATTTTTCGCAATTCTGTTGCTCCAAACGCTTAACCAGAATGACCTAGGGAAAAAATACACATGCCGTTGTAATCGGGCGAGTTTCTACTTTCAGATGCAGCAGGAATTTTTGGGTTTGGTCAATCCGTTCGCGAGATATGGGACTTTGAAGCTAAGAAATGGTTGAGATGGCGAAAAATTTTTCGCAATTCTGCTGCTCCAAACGCTTAACCAGAATGGGTTAGGGAAAAAATACAAATACCGTTGGAATCGGGCGAGTTTCTACTTTCAGATGCAACAGGAATTTTTGGGTTACGTCAATCCGTTCGCGAGATATGGGAGTTTGAAGCTAAGAAATGGTTGAGAAGACAACAAATTTTTCGCAATTCTGCTGCTCCAAACGCTTAACCAGAATGGCCTAGGGAAAAAATACACATACCTTTGTAACCGGGCGAGTTTCTACTTTCAGACGCAACAGGAATTTTTGGGTTAGGTCAATCCGTTCGCGAGATATGGGAGTTTGAAGTCAAGAAATGGTTGAGAAGGCAAAAAATTTTTCGCAATTCTGCTGCTCCAAACGCTTAACCAGAATGGCCTAGGGAAAAAATACACATACCGTTGTAATCGGGCGAGTTTCTACTTTAAGATGCAATAGGAATTTTTGGGTTAGGTCAATCCGTTCGCGAGATATGGGAGTTTGAAGCCAAGAAATGGTAGAGAAGGCAAAAAATTTTTCACAATTCTGCTGCTCCAAACCCTTAACCAGAATGGCCTAGGGAAAAAATACACATACCGTTGTAATCGGGCGAGTTTCTACTTTCAGCTGCAATAGGAATTTTTGCGTTAGGTCAATCCGTTCGCGAGATATGGGAGTTTGAAGCCAAGAAATGGTTGAGAAGGCAAAAAATTTTTCGCAATTCTGCTGCTTCAAACGCTTAACCAGAATGGCCTAGGGAAAAAATACACATACTGTTGTAATCGGGCGAGTTTCTACTTTCAGATGCAATAGGAATTTTTGGGTTAGGTCAATCCGTTCGCGAGATATGGGAGTTTGAAGACAAGAAATGGTTGAGAAGGCAAAAAATTTTTCGCAATTCTGCTGCTCCGAACGCTTAACCAGAATGGCCTAGGGAAAAAATACACATACCGTTGTAATCGGGCGAGTTTCTACTTTCAGACGCAGCAGGAACTTCTGGGTTTGTTCAATCCGTTCGCGAGATTTGGGAGTTTGAAGCTAAGAAATGGTTGAGAGGACAACAAATTTTTCGCACTTCTGCTGCTCCAAACGCTTAACCAGAATGGCCTAGGGAAAAAATACACATAGCGTTGCAATCGGGCGAGTTTCTACGTTCAGACGCAACAGGAATTTTTGGGTTAGGTCAATCCGTTCGCGAGATATGGGAGTTTGAAGCCAAGAAATTGTTGAGAAGGCAAACAATTTTTCGCAATTCTGCTGCTCCAAACGCTTAACCAGAATGACCTAGGGAAAAAATACACATACCGTTGTAATCGGGCGAGTTTCTACTTTCAGATGCAGCAGGAATTTTTGGGTTTGGTCAATCCGTTCGCGAGATATGGGACTTTGAAGCTAAGAAATGGTTGAGATGGCGAAAAATTTTTCGCAATTCTGCTGCTCCAAACGCTTAACCAGAATGGGTTAGGGAAAAAATACAAATACCGTTGGAATCGGGCGAACTTCTACTTTCAGATGCAATAGGAATTTTTGGGTTAGGTCAATCCGTTCGCGAGATATGGGAGTTTGAAGCTAAGAAATGGTTGAGAAGACAACAAATTTTTCGCACTTCTGCTGCTCCAAACGCTTAACCAGAATGGCCTAGGGAAAAAATACACATACCGTTGTAATCGGGCGAGTTTCTACTTTCAGATGCAACAGGAATTTTTGGGTTACGTCAATCCGTTCGCGAGATATGGGAGTTTGAAGCTAAGAAATGGTTGAGAAGACAACAAATTTTTCGAAATTCAGCTGCTCCAAACGCTTAACCAGAATGGCCTAGGGAAAAAATACACATACCTTTGTAACCGGGCGAGTTTCTACTTTCAGACGCAACAGGAATTTTTGGGTTAGGTCAATCCGTTCGCGAGATATGGGAGTTTGAAGCCAAGAAATGGTTGAGAAGGCAAAAAATTTTTCGCAATTCTGCTGCTCCAAACGCTTAACCAGAATGGCCTAGGGAAAAAATACACATACCGTTGTAATCGGGCGAGTTTCTACTTTCAGACGCAGCAGGAACTTCTGGGTTTGTTCAATCCGTTCGCGAGATTTGGGAGTTTGAAGCTAAGAAATGGTTGAGAGGACAACAAATTTTTCGCACTTCTGCTGCTCCAAACGCTTAACCAGAATGGCCTAGGGAAAAAATACACATAGCGTTGCAATCGGGCGAGTTTCTACGTTCAGACGCAACAGGAATTTTCGGGTTAGGTCAATCCGTTCGCGAGATATGGGAGTTTGAAGCCAAGAAATGGTTGAGAAGGCAAACAATTTTTCGCAATTCTGCTGCTCCAAACGCTTAACCAGAATGACCTAGGGAAAAAATACACATACCGTTGTAATCGGACGAGTTTCTACTTTCAGATGCAGCAGGAATTTTTGGGTTTGGTCAATCCGTTCGCAAGATATGGGACTTTGAAGCTAAGAAATGGTTGAGAAGGCGAAAAATTTTTCGCAATTCTGCTGCTCCAAACGCTTAACCAGAATGGGTTAGGGAAAAAATACGCATATCGTTGTAATCGGGCGAGTTTCTACTTTCAGATGCAACAGGAATTTTTGGGTTAGGTCAATCCGTTCGCGAGATATGGGAGTTTCAAGCCAAGAAATGGTTGAGAAGGCAAAAAATTTTTCGCACTTCTGCTGCTCCAAACGCTTAACCAGAATGGCCTAGGGAAAAAATACGCATACAGTTGTAATAGGGCGTGTTTCTACTTTCAGACGCAACAGGAATTTTTGGGTTAGGTCAATCCGTTCGCGAGATATGGGAGTTTGAGCCAAGAAATGGTTGAGAAGGCAAACAATTTTTCGCAATTCTGCTGCTCCAAACGCTTAACCAGAATGACCGAGGGAAAAAATACACATACCGTTGTAATCGGGCGAGTTTCTACTTTCAGATGCAGCAGGAATTTTTGGGTTTGGTCAATCCGTTCGCGAGATATGGGACTTTGAAGCTAAGAAATGGTTGAGAAGGCGAAAAATTTTTCGCAATTCTGCTGCTCCAAACGCTTAACCAGAATGGGTTAGGGAAAAAATACAAATACCGTTGGAATCGGGCGAACTTCTACTTTCAGATGCAATAGGAATTTTTGGGTTAGGTCAATCCGTTCGCGAGATATGGGAGTTTGAAGCTAAGAAATGGTTGAGAAGACAACAAATTTTTCGCACTTCTGCTGCTCCAAACGCTTAACCAGAATGGCCTAGGGAAGAAATACACATACCGTTGTAATCGGGCGAGTTTCTACTTTCAGATGCAACAGGAATTTTTGAGTTACGTCAATCCGTTCGCGAGATATGGGAGTTTGAAGCTAAGAAATGGTTGAGAAGACAACAAATTTTTCGCAATTCTGCTGCTCCAAACGCTTAACCAGAATGGCCTAGGGAAAAAATACACATACCTTTGTAACCGGGCGAGTTTCTACTTTCAGACGCAACAGGAATTTTTGGGTTAGGTCAATCCGTTCGCGAGATATGGGAGTTTGAAGCCAAGAAATGGTTGAGAAGGCAAAAAATTTTTCGCAATTCTGCTGCTCCAAACGCTTAACCAGAATGGCCTAGGGAAAAAATACACATACCGTTGTAATCGGGCGAGTTTCTACTTTCAGACGCAGCAGGAACTTCTGGGTTTGTTCAATCCGTTCGCGAGATTTGGGAGTTTGAAGCTAAGAAATGGTTGAGAGGACAACAAATTTTTCGCACTTCTGCTGCTCCAAACGCTTAACCAGAATGGCCTAGGGAAAAAATACACATAGCATTGCAATCGGGCGAGTTTCTACGTTCAGACGCAACAGGAATTTTTGGGTTAGGTCTATCCGTTCGCGAGATATGGGAGTTTGAAGCCAAGAAATGGTTGAGAAGGCAAACAATTTTTCGCAATTCTGCTGCTCCAAACGCTTAACCAGAATGACCTAGGGAAAAAATACACATACCGTTGTAATCGGGCGAGTTTCTACTTTCAGATGCAGCAGGAATTTTTGGGTTTGGTCAATCCGTTCGCAAGATATGGGACTTTGAAGCTAAGAAATGGTTGAGAAGGCGAAAAATTTTTCGCAATTCTGCTGCTCCAAACGCTTAACCAGAATGGGTTAGGGAAAAAATACGCATATCGTTGTAATCGGGCGAGTTTCTACTTTCAGATGCAACAGGAATTTTTGGGTTAGGTCAATCCGTTCGCGAGATATGGGAGTTTCAAGCCAAGAAATGGTTGAGAAGGCAAAAAATTTTTCGCACTTCTGCTGCTCCAAACGCTTAACCAGAATGGCCTAGGGAAAAAATACGCATACAGTTGTAATCGGGCGTGTTTCTACTTTCAGACGCAACAGGCATTTTTGGGTTAGGTCAATCCGTTCGCGAGATATGGGAGTTTGAAGCCAAGAAATGGTTGAGAAGGCAAACAATTTTTCGCAATTCTGTTGCTCCAAACGCTTAACCAGAATGACCTAGGGAAAAAATACACATGCCGTTGTAATCGGGCGAGTTTCTACTTTCAGATGCAGCAGGAATTTTTGGGTTTGGTCAATCCGTTCGCGAGATATGGGACTTTGAAGCTAAGAAATGGTTGAGATGGCGAAAAATTTTTCGCAATTCTGCTGCTCCAAACGCTTAACCAGAATGGGTTAGGGAAAAAATACAAATACCGTTGGAATCGGGCGAACTTCTACTTTCAGATGCAATAGGAATTTTTGGGTTAGGTCAATCCGTTCGCGAGATATCGGAGTTTGAAGCTAAGAAATGGTTGAGAAGACAACAAATTTTTCGCACTTCTGCTGCTCCAAACGCTTAACCCGAATGGCCTAGGGAAAAAATACACATACCGTTGTAATCGGGCGAGTTTCTACTTTCAGATGCAACAGGAATTTTTGGGTTACGTCAATCCGTTCGCGAGATATGGGAGTTTGAAGCTAAGAAATGGTTGAGAAGACAACAAATTTTTCGCAATTCTGCTGCTCCAAACGCTTAACCAGAACGGCCTAGGGAAAAAATACACATACCTTTGTAACCGGGCGAGTTTCTACTTTCAGACGCAACAGGAATTTTTGGGTTAGGTCAATCCGTTCGCGAGATATGGGAGTTTGAAGCCAAGAAATGGTTGAGAAGGCAAAAAATTTTTCGCAATTCTGCTGCTCCAAACGCTTAACCAGAATGACCTAGGGAAAAAATACACATGCCGTTGTAATCGGGCGAGTTTCTACTTTCAGATGCAGCAGGAATTTTTGGGTTTTGTCAATCCGTTCGCGAGATATGGGACTTTGAAGCTAAGAAATGGTTGAGATGGCGAAAAATTTTTCGCAATTCTGCTGCTCCAAACGCTTAACCAGAATGGGTTAGGGAAAAAATACAAATACCGTTGGAATCGGGCGAACTTCTACTTTCAGATGCAATAGGAATTTTTGGGTTAGGTCAATCCGTTCGCGAGATATGGGAGTTTGAAGCCAAGAAATGGTTGAGAAGGCAAAAAATTTTTCGCAATTCTGCTGCTTCAAACGCTTAACCAGAATGGCCTAGGGAAAAAATACACATACTGTTGTAATCGGGCGAGTTTCTACTTTCAGATGCAATAGGAATTTTTGGGTTAGGTCAATCCGTTCGCGAGATATGGGAGTTTGAAGACAAGAAATGGTTGAGAAGGCAAAAAATTTTTCGCAATTCTGCTGCTCCGAACGCTTAACCAGAATGGCCTAGGGAAAAAATACACATACCGTTGTAATCGGGCGAGTTTCTACTTTCAGACGCAGCAGGAACTTCTGGGTTTGTTCAATCCGTTCGCGAGATTTGGGAGTTTGAAGCTAAGAAATGATTGAGAGGACAACAAATTTTTCGCACTTCTGCTGCTCCAAACGCTTAACCAGAATGGCCTAGGGAAAAAATACACATAGCGTTGCAATCGGGCGAGTTTCTACGTTCAGACGCAACAGGAATTTTTGGGTTAGGTCAATCCGTTCGCGAGATATGGGAGTTTGAAGCCAAGAAATGGTTGAGAAGGCAAACAATTTTTCGCAATTCTGCTGCTCCAAACGCTTAACCAGAATGACCTAGGGAAAAAATACACATACCGTTGTAATCGGGCGAGTTTCTACTTTCAGATGCAGCAGGAATTTTTGGGTTTGGTCAATCCGTTCGCGAGATATGGGACTTTGAAGCTAAGAAATGGTTGAGATGGCGAAAAATTTTTCGCAATTCTGCTGCTCCAAACGCTTAACCAGAATGGGTTAGGGAAAAAATACAAATACCGTTGGAATCGGGCGAACTTCTACTTTCAGATGCAATAGGAATTTTTGGGTTAGGTCAATCCGTTCGCGAGATATCGGAGTTTGAAGCTAAGAAATGGTTGAGAAGACAACAAATTTTTCGCACTTCTGCTGCTCCAAACGCTTAACCCGAATGGCCTAGGGAAAAAATACACATACCGTTGTAATCGGGCGAGTTTCTACTTTCAGATGCAACAGGAATTTTTGGGTTACGTCAATCCGTTCGCGAGATATGGGAGTTTGAAGCTAAGAAATGGTTGAGAAGACAACAAATTTTTCGCAATTCTGCTGCTCCAAACGCTTAACCAGAACGGCCTAGGGAAAAAATACACATACCTTTGTAACCGGGCGAGTTTCTACTTTCAGACGCAACAGGAATTTTTGGGTTAGGTCAATCCGTTCGCGAGATATGGGAGTTTGAAGCCAAGAAATGGTTGAGAAGGCAAAAAATTTTTCGCAATTCTGCTGCTCCAAACGCTTAACCAGAATGACCTAGGGAAAAAATACACATGCCGTTGTAATCGGGCGAGTTTCTACTTTCAGATGCAATAGGAATTTTTGGGTTAGGTCAATCCGTTCGCGAGATATGGGAGTTTGAAGACAAGAAATGGTTGAGAAGGCAAAAAATTTTTCGCAATTCTGCTGCTCCGAACGCTTAACCAGAATGGCCTAGGGAAAAAATACACATACCGTTGTAATCGGGCGAGTTTCTACTTTCAGACGCAGCAGGAACTTCTGGGTTTGTTCAATCCGTTCGCGAGATTTGGGAGTTTGAAGCTAAGAAATGATTGAGAGGACAACAAATTTTTCGCACTTCTGCTGCTCCAAACGCTTAACCAGAATGGCCTAGGGAAAAAATACACATAGCGTTGCAATCGGGCGAGTTTCTACGTTCAGACGCAACAGGAATTTTTGGGTTAGGTCAATCCGTTCGCGAGATATGGGAGTTTGAAGCCAAGAAATGGTTGAGAAGGCAAACAATTTTTCGCAATTCTGCTGCTCCAAACGCTTAACCAGAATGACCTAGGGAAAAAATACACATACCGTTGTAATCGGGCGAGTTTCTACTTTCAGATGCAGCAGGAATTTTTGGGTTTGGTCAATCCGTTCGCGAGATATGGGACTTTGAAGCTAAGAAATGGTTGAGATGGCGAAAAATTTTTCGCAATT
Organism: Ptiloglossa arizonensis; assembly: GCF_051014685.1. Classification (NCBI taxonomy): domain Eukaryota; kingdom Metazoa; phylum Arthropoda; class Insecta; order Hymenoptera; family Colletidae; genus Ptiloglossa; species Ptiloglossa arizonensis. Next base: position 29,548 of record NW_027480013.1, on the reverse strand, counting down.
CTGCTGCTCCAAACGCTTAACCAGAATGGGTTAGGGAAAAAATACAAATACCGTTGGAATCGGGCGAACTTCTACTTTCAGATGCAATAGGAATTTTTGGGTTAGGTCAATCCGTTCGCGAGATATGGGAGTTTGAAGCTAAGAAATGGTTGAGAAGACAACAAATTTTTCGCACTTCTGCTGCTCCAAACGCTTAACCAGAATGGCCTAGGGAAAAAATACACATACCGTTATAATCGGGCGAGTTTCTACTTTCAGATGCAACAGGAATTTTTGGGTTACGTCAATCCGTTCGCGAGATATGGGAGTTTGAAGCTAAGAAATGGTTGAGAAGACAACAAATTTTTCGCAATTCTGCTGCTCCAAACGCTTAACCAGAATGGCCTAGGGAAAAAATACACATACCTTTGTAACCGGGCGAGTTTCTACTTTCAGACGCAACAGGAATTTTTGGGTTAGGTCAATCCGTTCGCGAGATATGGGAGTTTGAAGCCAAGAAATGGTTGAGAAGGCAAAAAATTTTTCGCAATTCTGCTGCTCCAAACGCTTAACCAGAATGGCCTAGGGAAAAAATACACATACCGTTGTAATCGGGCGAGTTTCTACTTTCAGACGCAGCAGGAACTTCTGGGTTTGTTCAATCCGTTCGCGAGATTTGGGAGTTTGAAGCTAAGAAATGGTTGAGAGGACAACAAATTTTTCGCACTTCTGCTGCTCCAAACGCTTAACCAGAATGGCCTAGGGAAAAAATACACATAGCATTGCAATCGGGCGAGTTTCTACGTTCAGACGCAACAGGAATTTTTGGGTTAGGTCAATCCGTTCGCGAGATATGGGAGTTTGAAGCCAAGAAATGGTTGAGAAGGCAAACAATTTTTCGCAATTCTACTGCTCCAAACGCTTAACCAGAATGACCTAGGGAAAAAATACACATACCGTTGTAATCGGGCGAGTTTCTACTTTCAGATGCAGCAGGAATTTTTGGGTTTGGTCAATCCGTTCGCAAGATATGGGACTTTGAAGCTAAGAAATGGTTGAGAAGGCGAAAAATTTTTCACAATTCTGCTGCTCCAAACGCTTAACCAGAATGGGTTAGGGAAAAAATACGTATATCGTTGTAATCGGGCGAGTTTCTACTTTCAGATGCAACAGGAATTTTTGGGTTAGGTCAATCCGTTCGCGAGATATGGGAGTTTCAAGCCAAGAAATGGTTGAGAAGGCAAAAAATTTTTCGCACTTCTGCTGCTCCAAACGCTTAACCAGAATGGCCTAGGGAAAAAATACGCATACAGTAGTAATCGGGCGTGTTTCTACTTTCAGACGCAACAGGAATTTTTGGGTTAGGTCAATCCGTTCGCGAGATATGGGAGTTTGAAGCCAAGAAATGGTTGAGAAGGCAAACAATTTTTCGCAATTCTGCTGCTCCAAACGCTTAACCAGAATGACCTAGGGAAAAAATACACATACCGTTGTAATCGGGCGAGTTTCTACTTTCAGATGCAGCAGGAATTTTTGGGTTTGGTCAATCCGTTCGCGAGATATGGGACTTTGAAGCTAAGAAATGGTTGAGAAGGCGAAAAATTTTTCGCAATTCTGCTGCTCCAAACGCTTAACCAGAATGGGTTAGGGAAAAAATACAAATACCGTTGGAATCGGGCGAACTTCTACTATCAGATGCAATAGGAACTTCTGGGTTTGTTCAATCCGTTCGCGAGATTTGGGAGTTTGAAGCTAAGAAATGGTTGAGAGGACAACAAATTTTTCGCACTTCTGCTGCTCCAAACGCTTAACCAGAATGGCCTAGGGAAAAAATACACATAGCGTTGCAATCGGGCGAGTTCCTACTTTCAGACGCAACAGGAATTTTTGGGTTAGGTCAATCCGTTCGCGAGATATGGGAGTTTGAAGCCAAGAAATGGTTGAGAAGGCAAACAATTTTTCGCAATTCTGTTGCTCCAAACGCTTAACCAGAATGACCTAGGGAAAAAATACACATGCCGTTGTAATCGGGCGAGTTTCTACTTTCAGATGCAGCAGGAATTTTTGGGTTTGGTCAATCCGTTCGCGAGATATGGGACTTTGAAGCTAAGAAATGGTTGAGATGGCGAAAAATTTTTCGCAATTCTGCTGCTCCAAACGCTTAACCAGAATGGGTTAGGGAAAAAATACAAATACCGTTGGAATCGGGCGAACTTCTACTTTCAGATGCAATAGGAATTTTTGGGTTAGGTCAATCCGTTCGCGAGATATGGGAGTTTGAAGCTAAGAAATGGTTGAGAAGACAACAAATTTTTCGCACTTCTGCTGCTCCAAACGCTTAACCCGAATGGCCTAGGGAAAAAATACACATACCGTTGTAATCGGGCGAGTTTCTACTTTCAGATGCAACAGGAATTTTTGGGTTACGTCAATCCGTTCGCGAGATATGGGAGTTTGAAGCTAAGAAATGGTTGAGAAGACAACAAATTTTTCGCAATTCTGCTGCTCCAAACGCTTAACCAGAATGGCCTAGGGAAAAAATACACATACCTTTGTAACCGGGCGAGTTTCTACTTTCAGACGCAACAGGAATTTTTGGGTTAGGTCAATCCGTTCGCGAGATATGGGAGTTTGAAGCCAAGAAATGGTTGAGAAGGCAAAAAATTTTTCGCAATTCTGCTGCTCCAAACGCTTAACCAGAATGACCTAGGGAAAAAATACACATGCCGTTGTAATCGGGCGAGTTTCTACTTTCAGATGAAGCAGGAATTTTTGGGTTTTGTCAATCCGTTCGCGAGATATGGGACTTTGAAGCTAAGAAATGGTTGAGATGGCGAAAAATTTTTCGCAATTCTGCTGCTCCAAACGCTTAACCAGAATGGGTTAGGGAAAAAATACAAATACCGTTGGAATCGGGCGAACTTCTACTTTCAGATGCAATAGGAATTTTTGGGTTAGGTCAATCCGTTCGCGAGATATGGGAGTTTGAAGCTAAGAAATGGTTGAGAAGACAACAAATTTTTCGCACTTCTGCTGCTCCAAATGCTTAACCAGAATGGCCTCGGGAAAAAATACACATACCGTTGTAATCGGGCGAGTTTCTAGTTTCAGATGCAACAGGAATTTTTGGGTTACGTCAATCCGTTCGCGAGATATGGGAGTTTGAAGCTAAGAAATGGTTGAGAAGACAACAAATTTTTCGCAATTCTGCTGCTCCAAACGCTTAACCAGAATGGCCTAGGGAAAAAATACACATACCTTTGTAACCGGGCGAGTTTCTACTTTCAGACGCAACAGGAATTTTTGGGTTAGGTCAATCCGTTCGCGAGATATGGGAGTTTGAAGCCAAGAAATGGTTGAGAAGGCAAAAAATTTTTCGCAATTCTGCTGCTTCAAACGCTTAACCAGAATGGCCTAGGGAAAAAATACACATACTGTTGTAATCGGGCGAGTTTCTACTTTCAGATGCAATAGGAATTTTTGGGTTAGGTCAATCCGTTCGCGAGATATGGGAGTTTGAAGACAAGAAATGGTTGAGAAGGCAAAAAATTTTTCGCAATTCTGCTGCTCCGAACGCTTAACCAGAATGGCCTAGGGAAAAAATACACATACCGTTGTAATCGGGCGAGTTTCTACTTTCAGACGCAGCAGGAACTTCTGGGTTTGTTCAATCCGTTCGCGAGATTTGGGAGTTTGAAGCTAAGAAATGGTTGAGAGGACAACAAATTTTTCGCAATTCTGCTGCTCCAAACGCTTAACCAGAATGGCCTAGGGAAAAAATACACATAGCGTTGCAATCGGGCGAGTTTCTACGTTCAGACGCAACAGGAATTTTTGGGTTAGGTCAATCCGTTCGCGAGATATGGGAGTTTGAAGCCAAGAAATGGTTGAGAAGGCAAACAATTTTTCGCAATTCTGCTGCTCCAAACGCTTAACCAGAATGACCTAGGGAAAAAATACACATACCGTTGTAATCGGGCGAGTTTCTACTTTCAGATGCAGCAGGAATTTTTGGGTTTGGTCAATCCGTTCGCGAGATATGGGACTTTGAAGCTAAGAAATGGTTGAGATGGCGAAAAATTTTTCGCAATTCTGCTGCTCCAAACGCTTAACCAGAATGGGTTAGGGAAAAAATACAAATACCGTTGGAATCGGGCGAACTTCTACTTTCAGATGCAATAGGAATTTTTGGGTTAGGTCAATCCGTTCGCGAGATATGGGAGTTTGAAGCTAAGAAATGGTTGAGAAGACAACAAATTTTTCGCACTTCTGCTGCTCCAAACGCTTAACCAGAATGGCCTAGGGAAAAAATACACATACCGTTGTAATCGGGCGAGTTTCTACTTTCAGATGCAACAGGAATTTTTGGGTTACGTCAATCCGTTCGCGAGATATGGGAGTTTGAAGCTAAGAAATGGTTGAGAAGACAACAAATTTTTCGCAATTCTGCTGCTCCAAACGCTTAACCAGAATGGCCTAGGGAAAAAATACACATACCTTTGTAACCGGGCGAGTTTCTACTTTCAGACGCAACAGGAATTTTTGGGTCAGGTCAATCCGTTCGCGAGATATGGGAGTTTGAAGCCAAGAAATGGTTGAGAAGGCAAAAAATTTTTCGCAATTCTGCTGCTCCAAACGCTTAACCAGAATGGCCTAGGGAAAAAATACACATACCGTTGTAATCGGGCGAGTTTCTACTTTCAGACGCAGCAGGAACTTCTGGGTTTGTTCAATCCGTTCGCGAGATTTGGGAGTTTGAAGCTAAGAAATGGTTGAGAGGACAACAAATTTTTCGCACTTCTGCTGCTCCAAACGCTTAACCAGAATGGCCTAGGGAAAAAATACACATAGCATTGCAATCGGGCGAGTTTCTACGTTCAGACGCAACAGGAATTTTTGGGTTAGGTCAATCCGTTCGCGAGATATGGGAGTTTGAAGCCAAGAAATGGTTGAGAAGGCAAACAATTTTTCGCAATTCTGCTGCTCCAAACGCTTAACCAGAATAACCTAGGGAAAAAATACACATACCGTTGTAATCGGGCGAGTTTCTACTTTCAGATGCAGCAGGAATTTTTGGGTTTGGTCAATCCGTTCGCAAGATATGGGACTTTGAAGCTAAGAAATGGTTGAGAAGGCGAAAAATTTTTCGCAATTCTGCTGCTCCAAACGCTTAACCATAATGGGTTAGGGAAAAAATACGCATATCGTTGTAATCGGGCGAGTTTCTACTTTCAGATGCAACAGGAATTTTTGGGTTACGTCAATCCGTTCGCGAGATATGGGAGTTTGAAGCTAAGAAATGGTTGAGAAGACAACAAATTTTTCGCAATTCTGCTGCTCCAAACGCTTAACCAGAATGGCCTAGGGAAAAAATACACATACCTTTGTAACCGGGCGAGTTTCTACTTTCAGACGCAACAGGAATTTTTGGGTTAGGTCAATCCGTTCGCGAGATATGGGAGTTTGAAGCCAAGAAATGGTTGAGAAGGCAAAAAATTTTTCGCAATTCTGCTGCTCCAAACGCTTAACCAGAATGACCTAGGGAAAAAATACACATGCCGTTGTAATCGGGCGAGTTTCTACTTTCAGATGCAGCAGGAATTTTTGGGTTTTGTCAATCCGTTCGCGAGATATGGGACTTTGAAGCTAAGAAATGGTTGAGATGGCGAAAAATTTTTCGCAATTCTGCTGCTCCAAACGCTTAACCAGAATGGGTTAGGGAAAAAATACAAATACCGTTGGAATCGGGCGAACTTCTACTTTCAGATGCAATAGGAATTTTTGGGTTAGGTCAATCCGTTCGCGAGATATGGGAGTTTGAAGCTAAGAAATGGTTGAGAAGACAACAAATTTTTCGCACTTCTGCTGCTCCAAATGCTTAACCAGAATGGCCTCGGGAAAAAATACACATACCGTTGTAATCGGGCGAGTTTCTAGTTTCAGATGCAACAGGAATTTTTGGGTTACGTCAATCCGTTCGCGAGATATGGGAGTTTGAAGCTAAGAAATGGTTGAGAAGACAACAAATTTTTCGCAATTCTGCTGCTCCAAACGCTTAACCAGAATGGCCTAGGGAAAAAATACACATACCTTTGTAACCGGGCGAGTTTCTACTTTCAGACGCAACAGGAATTTTTGGGTTAGGTCAATCCGTTCGCGAGATATGGGAGTTTGAAGCCAAGAAATGGTTGAGAAGGCAAAAAATTTTTCGCAATTCTGCTGCTTCAAACGCTTAACCAGAATGGCCTAGGGAAAAAATACACATACTGTTGTAATCGGGCGAGTTTCTACTTTCAGATGCAATAGGAATTTTTGGGTTAGGTCAATCCGTTCGCGAGATATGGGAGTTTGAAGACAAGAAATGGTTGAGAAGGCAAAAAATTTTTCGCAATTCTGCTGCTCCGAACGCTTAACCAGAATGGCCTAGGGAAAAAATACACATACCGTTGTAATCGGGCGAGTTTCTACTTTCAGACGCAGCAGGAACTTCTGGGTTTGTTCAATCCGTTCGCGAGATTTGGGAGTTTGAAGCTAAGAAATGGTTGAGAGGACAACAAATTTTTCGCACTTCTGCTGCTCCAAACGCTTAACCAGAATGGCCTAGGGAAAAAATACACATAGCGTTGCAATCGGGCGAGTTTCTACGTTCAGACGCAACAGGAATTTTTGGGTTAGGTCAATCCGTTCGCGAGATATGGGAGTTTGAAGCCAAGAAATGGTTGAGAAGGCAAACAATTTTTCGCAATTCTGCTGCTCCAAACGCTTAACCAGAATGACCTAGGGAAAAAATACACATACCGTTGTAATCGGGCGAGTTTCTACTTTCAGATGCAGCAGGAATTTTTGGGTTTGGTCAATCCGTTCGCGAGATATGGGACTTTGAAGCTAAGAAATGGTTGAGATGGCGAAAAATTTTTCGCAATTCTGCTGCTCCAAACGCTTAACCAGAATGGGTTAGGGAAAAAATACAAATACCGTTGGAATCGGGCGAACTTCTACTTTCAGATGCAATAGGAATTTTTGGGTTAGGTCAATCCGTTCGCGAGATATGGGAGTTTGAAGCTAAGAAATGGTTGAGAAGACAACAAATTTTTCGCACTTCTGCTGCTCCAAACGCTTAACCAGAATGGCCTAGGGAAAAAATACACATACCGTTGTAATCGGGCGAGTTTCTACTTTCAGATGCAACAGGAATTTTTGGGTTACGTCAATCCGTTCGCGAGATATGGGAGTTTGAAGCTAAGAAATGGTTGAGAAGACAACAAATTTTTCGCAATTCTGCTGCTCCAAACGCTTAACCAGAATGGCCTAGGGAAAAAATACACATACCTTTGTAACCGGGCGAGTTTCTACTTTCAGACGCAACAGGAATTTTTGGGTTAGGTCAATCCGTTCGCGAGATATGGGAGTTTGAAGCCAAGAAATGGTTGAGAAGGCAAAAAATTTTTCGCAATTCTGCTGCTCCAAACGCTTAACCAGAATGGCCTAGGGAAAAAATACACATACCGTTGTAATCGGGCGAGTTTCTACTTTCAGACGCAGCAGGAACTTCTGGGTTTGTTCAATCCGTTCGCGAGATTTGGGAGTTTGAAGCTAAGAAATGGTTGAGAGGACAACAAATTTTTCGCACTTCTGCTGCTCCAAACGCTTAACCAGAATGGCCTAGGGAAAAAATACACATAGCATTGCAATCGGGCGAGTTTCTACGTTCAGACGCAACAGGAATTTTTGGGTTAGGTCAATCCGTTCGCGAGATATGGGAGTTTGAAGCCAAGAAATGGTTGAGAAGGCAAACAATTTTTCGCAATTCTGCTGCTCCAAACGCTTAACCAGAATAACCTAGGGAAAAAATACACATACCGTTGTAATCGGGCGAGTTTCTACTTTCAGATGCAGCAGGAATTTTTGGGTTTGGTCAATCCGTTCGCAAGATATGGGACTTTGAAGCTAAGAAATGGTTGAGAAGGCGAAAAATTTTTCGCAATTCTGCTGCTCCAAACGCTTAACCATAATGGGTTAGGGAAAAAATACGCATATCGTTGTAATCGGGCGAGTTTCTACTTTCAGATGCAACAGGAATTTTTGGGTTAGGTCAATCCGTTCGCGAGATATGGGAGTTTCAAGCCAAGAAATGGTTGAGAAGGCAAAAAATTTTTCGCACTTCTGCTGCTCCAAACGCTTAACCAGAATGGCCTAGGGAAGAAATACGCATACAGTTGTAATCGGGCGTGTTTCTACTTTCAGACGCAACAGGAATTTTTGGGTTAGGTCAATCCGTTCGCGAGATATGGGAGTTTGAAGCCAAGAAATGGTTGAGAAGGCAAACAATTTTTCGCAATTCTGCTGCTCCAAACGCTTAACCAGAATGACCTAGGGAAAAAATACACATACCGTTGTAATCGGGCGAGTTTCTACTTTCAGATGCAGCAGGAATTTTTGGGTTTGGTCAATCCGTTCGCGAGATATGGGACTTTGAAGCTAAGAAATGGTTGAGAAGGCGAAAAATTTTTCGCAATTCTGCTGCTCCAAACGCTTAACCAGAATGGGTTAGGGAAAAAATACAAATACCGTTGGAATCGGGCGAACTTCTACTATCAGATGCAATAGGAACTTCTGGGTTTGTTCAATCCGTTCGCGAGATTTGGGAGTTTGAAGCTAAGAAATGGTTGAGAGGACAACAAATTTTTCGCACTTCTGCTGCTCCAAACGCTTAACCAGAATGGCCTAGGGAAAAAATACACATAGCGTTGCAATCGGGCGAGTTCCTACTTTCAGACGCAACAGGAAATTTTGGGTTAGGTCAATCCGTTCGCGAGATATGGGAGTTTGAAGCCAAGAAATGGTTGAGAAGGCAAACAATTTTTCGCAATTCTGTTGCTCCAAACGCTTAACCAGAATGACCTAGGGAAAAAATACACATGCCGTTGTAATCGGGCGAGTTTCTACTTTCAGATGCAGCAGGAATTTTTGGGTTTGGTCAATCCGTTCGCGAGATATGGGACTTTGAAGCTAAGAAATGGTTGAGATGGCGAAAAATTTTTCGCAATTCTGCTGCTCCAAACGCTTAGCCAGAATGGGTTAGGGAAAAAATACAAATACCGTTGGAATCGGGCGAACTTCTACTTTCAGATGCAATAGGAATTTTTGGGTTAGGTCAATCCGTTCGCGAGATATGGGAGTTTGAAGCTAAGAAATGGTTGAGAAGACAACAAATTTTTCGCACTTCTGCTGCTCCAAATGCTTAACCAGAATGGCCTCGGGAAAAAATACACATACCGTTGTAATCGGGCGAGTTTCTAGTTTCAGATGCAACAGGAATTTTTGGGTTACGTCAATCCGTTCGCGAGATATGGGAGTTTGAAGCTAAGAAATGGTTGAGAAGACAACAAATTTTTCGCAATTCTGCTGCTCCAAACGCTTAACCAGAATGGCCTAGGGAAAAAATACACATACCTTTGTAACCGGGCGAGTTTCTACTTTCAGACGCAACAGGAATTTTTGGGTTAGGTCAATCCGTTCGCGAGATATGGGAGTTTGAAGCTAAGAAATGGTTGAGAAGACAACAAATTTTTCGCACTTCTGCTGCTCCAAACGCTTAACCAGAATGGCCTAGGGAAAAAATACACATACCGTTGTAATCGGGCGAGTTTCTACTTTAAGATGCAATAGGAATTTTTGGGTTAGGTCAATCCGTTCGCGAGATATGGGAGTTTGAAGCCAAGAAATGGTAGAGAAGGCAAAAAATTTTTCACAATTCTGCTGCTCCAAACGCTTAACCAGAATGGCCTAGGGAAAAAATACACATACCGTTGTAATCGGGCGAGTTTCTACTTTCAGCTGCAATAGGAATTTTTGCGTTAGGTCAATCCGTTCGCGAGATATGGGAGTTTGAAGCCAAGAAATGGTTGAGAAGGCAAAAAATTTTTCGCAATTCTGCTGCTTCAAACGCTTAACCAGAATGGCCTAGGGAAAAAATACACATACTGTTGTAATCGGGCGAGTTTCTACTTTCAGATGCAATAGGAATTTTTGGGTTAGGTCAATCCGTTCGCGAGATATGGGAGTTTGAAGACAAGAAATGTTTGAGAAGGCAAAAAATTTTTCGCAATTCTGCTGCTCCGAACGCTTAACCAGAATGGCCTAGGGAAAAAATACACATACCGTTGTAATCGGGCGAGTTTCTACTTTCAGACGCAGCAGGAACTTCTGGGTTTGTTCAATCCGTTCGCGAGATTTGGGAGTTTGAAGCTAAGAAATGGTTGAGAGGACAACAAATTTTTCGCACTTCTGCTGCTGCAAACGCTTAACCAGAATGGCCTAGGGAAAAAATACACATACCGTTGGAATCGGGCGAACTTCTACTTTCAGATGCAATAGGAATTTTTGGGTTAGGTCAATCTGTTCGCGAGATATGGGAGTTTGAAGCTAAGAAATGGTTGAGAAGACAACAAATTTTTCGCACTTCTGCTGCTCCAAATGCTTAACCAGAATGGCCTCGGGAAAAAATACACATACCGTTGTAATCGGGCGAGTTTCTAGTTTCAGATGCAACAGGAATTTTTGGGTTACGTCAATCCGTTCGCGAGATATGGGAGTTTGAAGCTAAGAAATGGTTGAGAAGACAACAAATTTTTCGCAATTCTGCTGCTCCAAACGCTTAACCAGAATGGCCTAGGGAAAAAATACACATACCATTGTAACCGGGCGAGTTTCTACTTTCAGACGCAACAGGAATTTTTGGGTTAGGTCAATCCGTTCGCGAGATATGGCAGTTTGAAGCCAAGAAATGGTTGAGAAGGCAAAAAATTTTTCGCAATTCTGCTGCTCCAAACGCTTAACCAGAATGGCCTAGGGAAAAAATACACATACCGTTGTAATCGGGCGAGTTTCTACTTTAAGATGCAATAGGAATTTTTGGGTTAGCTCAATCCGTTCGCGAGATATGGGAGTTTGAAGCCAAGAAATGGTAGAGAAGGCAAAAAATTTTTCACAATTCTGCTGCTCCAAACGCTTAACCAGAATGGCCTAGGGAAAAAATACACATACCGTTGTAATCGGGCGAGTTTCTACTTTCAGCTGCAATAGGAATTTTTGCGTTAGGTCAATCCGTTCGCGAGATATGGGAGTTTGAAGCCAAGAAATGGTTGAGAAGGCAAAAAATTTTTCGCAATTCTGCTGCTCCAAACGCTTAACCAGAATGGGTTAGGGAAAAAATACAAATACCGTTGGAATCGGGCGAACTTCTACTTTCAGATGCAATAGGAATTTTTGGGTTAGGTCAATCCGTTCGCGAGATATGGGAGTTTGAAGCTAAGAAATGGTTGAGAAGACAACAAATTTTTCGCACTTCTGCTGCTCCAAACGCTTAACCAGAATGGCCTAGGGAAAAAATACACATACCGTTGTAATCGGGCGAGTTTCTACTTTAAGATGCAATAGGAATTTTTGGGTTAGGTCAATCCGTTCGCGAGATATGGGAGTTTGAAGCCAAGAAATGGTAGAGAAGGCAAAAAATTTTTCACAATTCTGCTGCTCCAAACGCTTAACCAGAATGGCCTAGGGAAAAAATACACATACCGTTGTAATCGGGCGAGTTTCTACTTTCAGCTGCAATAGGAATTTTTGGGTTAGGTCAATCCGTTCGCGAGATATGGGAGTTTGAAGCCAAGAAATGGTAGAGAAGGCAAAAAATTTTTCGCAATTCTGCTGCTCCGAACGCTTAACCAGAATGGCCTAGGGAAAAAATACACATACCGTTGTAATCGGGCGAGTTTCTACTTTCAGACGCAGCAGGAACTTCTGGGTTTGTTCAATCCGTTCGCGAGATTTGGGAGTTTGAAGCTAAGAAATGGTTGAGAGGACAACAAATTTTTCGCACTTCTGCTGCTGCAAACGCTTAACCAGAATGGCCTAGGGAAAAAATACACATAGCGTTGCAATCGGGCGAGTTTCTACGTTCAGACGCAACAGGAATTTTTGGATTAGGTCAATCCGTGCGCGAGATATGGGAGTTTGAAGCCAAGAAATGGTTGAGAAGGCAAACAATTTTTCGCAATTCTGCTGCTCCAAACGCTTAACCAGAATGACCTAGGGAAAAAATACACATACCGTTGTAATCGGGCGAGTTTCTACTTTCAGATGCAGCAGGAATTTTTGGGTTTGGTCAATCCGTTCGCGAGATATGGGACTTTGAAGCCAAGAAATGGTTGAGATGGCGAAAAATTTTTCGCAATTCTGCTGCTCCAAACGCTTAACCAGAATGGCCTAGGGAAAAAATACACATACCTTTGTAACCGGGCGAGTTTCTACTTTCAGACGCAACAGGAATTTTTGGGTTAGGTCAATCCGTTCGCGAGATATGGGAGTTTGAAGCCAAGAAATGGTTGAGAAGGCAAAAAATTTTTCGCAATTCTGCTGCTTCAAACGCTTAACCAGAATGGCCTAGGGAAAAAATACACATACTGTTGTAATCGGGCGAGTTTCTACTTTCAGATGCAATAGGAATTTTTGGGTTAGGTCAATCCGTTCGCGAGATATGGGAGTTTGAAGACAAGAAATGGTTGAGAAGGCAAAAAATTTTTCGCAATTCTGCTGCTCCGAACGCTTAACCAGAATGGCCTAGGGAAAAAATACACATACCGTTGTAATCGGGCGAGTTTCTACTTTCAGACGCAGCAGGAACTTCTGGGTTTGTTCAATCCGTTCGCGAGATTTGGGAGTTTGAAGCTAAGAAATGGTTGAGAGGACAACAAATTTTTCGCACTTCTGCTGCTCCAAACGCTTAACCAGAATGGCCTAGGGAAAAAATACACATAGCGTTGCAATCGGGCGAGTTTCTACGTTCAGACGCAACAGGAATTTTTGGGTTAGGTCAATCCGTTCGCGAGATATGGGAGTTTGAAGCCAAGAAATGGTTGAGAAGGCAAACAATTTTTCGCAATTCTGCTGCTCCAAACGCTTAACCAGAATGACCTAGGGAAAAAATACACATACCGTTGTAATCGGGCGAGTTTCTACTTTCAGATGCAGCAGGAATTTTTGGGTTTGGTCAATCCGTTCGCGAGATATGGGACTTTGAAGCTAAGAAATGGTTGAGATGGCGAAAAATTTTTCGCAATTCTGCTGCTCCAAACGCTTAACCAGAATGGGTTAGGGAAAAAATACAAATACCGTTGGAATCGGGCGAACTTCTACTTTCAGATGCAATAGGAATTTTTGGGTTAGGTCAATCCGTTCGCGAGATATGGGAGTTTGAAGCTAAGAAATGGTTGAGAAGACAACAAATTTTTCGCACTTCTGCTGCTCCAAACGCTTAACCAGAATGGCCTAGGGAAAAAATACACATACCGTTGTAATCGGGCGAGTTTCTACTTTCAGATGCAACAGGAATTTTTGGGTTACGTCAATCCGTTCGCGAGATATGGGAGTTTGAAGCTAAGAAATGGTTGAGAAGACAACAAATTTTTCGCAATTCTGCTGCTCCAAACGCTTAACCAGAATGGCCTAGGGAAAAAATACACATACCTTTGTAACCGGGCGAGTTTCTACTTTCAGACGCAACAGGAATTTTTGGGTTAGGTCAATCCGTTCGCGAGATATGGGAGTTTGAAGCCAAGAAATGGTTGAGAAGGCAAAAAATTTTTCGCAATTCTGCTGCTCCAAACGCTTAACCAGAATGGCCTAGGGAAAAAATACACATACCGTTGTAATCGGGCGAGTTTCTACTTTCAGACGCAGCAGGAACTTCTGGGTTTGTTCAATCCGTTCGCGAGATTTGGGAGTTTGAAGCTAAGAAATGGTTGAGAGGACAACAAATTTTTCGCACTTCTGCTGCTCCAAACGCTTAACCAGAATGGCCTAGGGAAAAAATACACATAGCATTGCAATCGGGCGAGTTTCTACGTTCAGACGCAACAGGAATTTTTGGGTTAGGTCAATCCGTTCGCGAGATATGGGAGTTTGAAGCCAAGAAATGGTTGAGAAGGCAAACAATTTTTCGCAATTCTGCTGCTCCAAACGCTTAACCAGAATAACCTAGGGAAAAAATACACATACCGTTGTAATCGGGCGAGTTTCTACTTTCAGATGCAGCAGGAATTTTTGGGTTTGGTCAATCCGTTCGCAAGATATGGGACTTTGAAGCTAAGAAATGGTTGAGAAGGCGAAAAATTTTTCGCAATTCTGCTGCTCCAAACGCTTAACCATAATGGGTTAGGGAAAAAATACGCATATCGTTGTAATCGGGCGAGTTTCTACTTTCAGATGCAACAGGAATTTTTGGGTTAGGTCAATCCGTTCGCGAGATATGGGAGTTTCAAGCCAAGAAATGGTTGAGAAGGCAAAAAATTTTTCGCACTTCTGCTGCTCCAAACGCTTAACCAGAATGGCCTAGGGAAGAAATACGCATACAGTTGTAATCGGGCGTGTTTCTACTTTCAGACGCAACAGGAATTTTTGGGTTAGGTCAATCCGTTCGCGAGATATGGGAGTTTGAAGCCAAGAAATGGTTGAGAAGGCAAACAATTTTTCGCAATTCTGCTGCTCCAAACGCTTAACCAGAATGACCTAGGGAAAAAATACACATACCGTTGTAATCGGGCGAGTTTCTACTTTCAGATGCAGCAGGAATTTTTGGGTTTGGTCAATCCGTTCGCGAGATATGGGACTTTGAAGCTAAGAAATGGTTGAGAAGGCGAAAAATTTTTCGCAATTCTGCTGCTCCAAACGCTTAACCAGAATGGGTTAGGGAAAAAATACAAATACCGTTGGAATCGGGCGAACTTCTACTATCAGATGCAATAGGAACTTCTGGGTTTGTTCAATCCGTTCGCGAGATTTGGGAGTTTGAAGCTAAGAAATGGTTGAGAGGACAACAAATTTTTCGCACTTCTGCTGCTCCAAACGCTTAACCAGAATGGCCTAGGGAAAAAATACACATAGCGTTGCAATCGGGCGAGTTCCTACTTTCAGACGCAACAGGAATTTTTGGGTTAGGTCAATCCGTTCGCGAGATATGGGAGTTTGAAGCCAAGAAATGGTTGAGAAGGCAAACAATTTTTCGCAATTCTGTTGCTCCAAACGCTTAACCAGAATGACCTAGGGAAAAAATACACATGCCGTTGTAATCGGGCGAGTTTCTACTTTCAGATGCAGCAGGAATTTTTGGGTTTGGTCAATCCGTTCGCGAGATATGGGACTTTGAAGCTAAGAAATGGTTGAGATGGCGAAAAATTTTTCGCAATTCTGCTGCTCCAAACGCTTAGCCAGAATGGGTTAGGGAAAAAATACAAATACCGTTGGAATCGAGCGAACTTCTACTTTCAGATGCAATAGGAATTTTTGGGTTAGGTCAATCCGTTCGCGAGATATGGGAGTTTGAAGCTAAGAAACGGTTGAGAAGACAACAAATTTTTCGCACTTCTGCTGCTCCAAATGCTTAACCAGAATGGCCTCGGGAAAAAATACACATACCGTTGTAATCGGGCGAGTTTCTAGTTTCAGATGCAACAGGAATTTTTGGGTTACGTCAATCCGTTCGCGAGATATGGGAGTTTGAAGCTAAGAAATGGTTGAGAAGACAACAAATTTTTCGCAATTCTGCTGCTCCAAACGCTTAACCAGAATGGCCTAGGGAAAAAATACACATACCTTTGTAACCGGGCGAGTTTCTACTTTCAGACGCAACAGGAATTTTTGGGTTAGGTCAATCCGTTCGCGAGATATGGGAGTTTGAAGCTAAGAAATGGTTGAGAAGACAACAAATTTTTCGCACTTCTGCTGCTCCAAACGCTTAACCAGAATGGCCTAGGGAAAAAATACACATACCGTTGTAATCGGGCGAGTTTCTACTTTAAGATGCAATAGGAATTTTTGGGTTAGGTCAATCCGTTCGCGAGATATGGGAGTTTGAAGCCAAGAAATGGTAGAGAAGGCAAAAAATTTTTCACAATTCTGCTGCTCCAAACGCTTAACCAGAATGGCCTAGGGAAAAAATACACATACCGTTGTAATCGGGCGAGTTTCTACTTTCAGCTGCAATAGGAATTTTTGCGTTAGGTCAATCCGTTCGCGAGATATGGGAGTTTGAAGCCAAGAAATGGTTGAGAAGGCAAAAAATTTTTCGCAATTCTGCTGCTTCAAACGCTTAACCAGAATGGCCTAGGGAAAAAATACACATACTGTTGTAATCGGGCGAGTTTCTACTTTCAGATGCAATAGGAATTTTTGGGTTAGGTCAATCCGTTCGCGAGATATGGGAGTTTGAAGACAAGAAATGGTTGAGAAGGCAAAAAATTTTTCGCAATTCTGCTGCTCCGAACGCTTAACCAGAATGGCCTAGGGAAAAAATACACATACCGGTGTAATCGGGCGAGTTTCTACTTTCAGACGCAGCAGGAACTTCTGGGTTTGTTCAATCCGTTCGCGAGATTTGGGAGTTTGAAGCTAAGAAATGGTTGAGAGGACAACAAATTTTTCGCACTTCTGCTGCTGCAAACGCTTAACCAGAATGGCCTAGGGGGGGAGGGGGAGAAAAATTACACATACCGTTGGAATCGGGCGAACTTCTACTTTCAGATGCAATAGGAATTTTTGGGTTAGGTCAATCTGTTCGCGAGATATGGGAGTTTGAAGCTAAGAAATGGTTTGAGAAGACAACAAATTTTTCGCACTTCTGCTGCTCCAAATGCTTAACCAGAATGGCCTCGGGAAAAAATACACATACCGTTGTAATCGGGCGAGTTTCTAGTTTCAGATGCAACAGGAATTTTTGGGTTACGTCAATCCGTTCGCGAGATATGGGAGTTTGAAGCTAAGAAATGGTTGAGAAGACAACAAATTTTTCGCAATTCTGCTGCTCCAAACGCTTAACCAGAATGGCCTAGGGAAAAAATACACATACCTTTGTAACCGGGCGAGTTTCTACTTTCAGACGCAACAGGAATTTTTGGGTTAGGTCAATCCGTTCGCGAGATGCCAAGAAATGGTTGAGAAGGCAAAAAATTTTTCGCAATTCTGCTGCTCCAAACGCTTAACCAGAATGGCCTAGGGAAAAAATACACATACCGTTGTAATCGGGCGAGTTTCTACTTTAAGATGCAATAGGAATTTTTGGGTTAGCTCAATCCGTTCGCGAGATATGGGAGTTTGAAGCCAAGAAATGGTAGAGAAGGCAAAAAATTTTTCACAATTCTGCTGCTCCAAACGCTTAACCAGAATGGCCTAGGGAAAAAATACACATACCGTTGTAATCGGGCGAGTTTCTACTTTCAGCTGCAATAGGAATTTTTGCGTTAGGTCAATCCGTTCGCGAGATATGGGAGTTTGAAGCCAAGAAATGGTTGAGAAGGCAAAAAATTTTTCGCAATTCTGCTGCTCCAAACGCTTAACCAGAATGGGTTAGGGAAAAAATACAAATACCGTTGGAATCGGGCGAACTTCTACTTTCAGATGCAATAGGAATTTTTGGGTTAGGTCAATCCGTTCGCGAGATATGGGAGTTTGAAGCTAAGAAATGGTTGAGAAGACAACAAATTTTTCGCACTTCTGCTGCTCCAAACGCTTAACCAGAATGGCCTAGGGAAAAAATACACATACCGTTGTAATCGGGCGAGTTTCTACTTTAAGATGCAATAGGAATTTTTGGGTTAGGTCAATCCGTTCGCGAGATATGGGAGTTTGAAGCCAAGAAATGGTAGAGAAGGCAAAAAATTTTTCACAATTCTGCTGCTCCAAACGCTTAACCAGAATGGCCTAGGGAAAAAATACACATACCGTTGTAATCGGGCGAGTTTCTACTTTCAGCTGCAATAGGAATTTTTGGGTTAGGTCAATCCGTTCGCGAGATATGGGAGTTTGAAGCCAAGAAATGGTAGAGAAGGCAAAAAATTTTTCGCAATTCTGCTGCTCCGAACGCTTAACCAGAATGGCCTAGGGAAAAAATACACATACCGTTGTAATCGGGCGAGTTTCTACTTTCAGACGCAGCAGGAACTTCTGGGTTTGTTCAATCCGTTCGCGAGATTTGGGAGTTTGAAGCTAAGAAATGGTTGAGAGGACAACAAATTTTTCGCACTTCTGCTGCTGCAAACGCTTAACCAGAATGGCCTAGGGAAAAAATACACATAGCGTTGCAATCGGGCGAGTTTCTACGTTCAGACGCAACAGGAATTTTTGGATTAGGTCAATCCGTTCGCGAGATATGGGAGTTTGAAGCCAAGAAATGGTTGAGAAGGCAAACAATTTTTCGCAATTCTGCTGCTCCAAACGCTTAACCAGAATGACCTAGGGAAAAAATACACATACCGTTGTAATCGGGCGAGTTTCTACTTTCAGATGCAGCAGGAATTTTTGGGTTTGGTCAATCCGTTCGCGAGATATGGGACTTTGAAGCCAAGAAATGGTTGAGATGGCGAAAAATTTTTCGCAATTCTGCTGCTCCAAACGCTTAACCAGAATGGGTTAGGGAAAAAATACAAATACCGTTGGAATCGGGCGAACTTCTACTTTCAGATGCAATAGGAATTTTTGGGTTAGGTCAATCCGTTCGCGAGATATGGGAGTTTGAAGCCAAGAAATGGTTGAGAAGGCAAAAAATTTTTCGCAATTCTGCTGCTCCAAACGCTTAACCAGAATGGCCTAGGGAAAAAATACACATACCGTTGTAATCGGGCGAGTTTCTACTTTCAGACGCAGCAGGAACTTCTGGGTTTGTTCAATCCGTTCGCGAGATTTGGGAGTTTGAAGCTAAGAAATGGTTGAGAGGACAACAAATTTTTCGCACTTCTGCTGCTCCAAACGCTTAACCAGAATGGCCTAGGGAAAAAATACACATAGCGTTGCAATCGGGCGAGTTTCTACGTTCAGACGCAACAGGAATTTTTGGGTTAGGTCAATCCGTTCGCGAGATATGGGAGTTTGAAACCAAGAAATGGTTGAGAAGGCAAACAATTTTTCGCAATTCTGCTGGTCCAAACGCTTAACCAGAATGACCTAGGGAAAAAATACACATACCGTTGTAATCGGGCGAGTTTCTCCTTTCAGATGCAGCAGGAATTTTTGGGTTTGGTCAATCCGTTCGCAAGATATGGGACTTTGAAGCTAAGAAATGGTTGAGAAGGCGAAAAATTTTTCGCAATTCTGCTGCTCCAAACGCTTAACCAGAATGGGTTAGGGAAAAAATACGCATATCGTTGTAATCGGGCGAGTTTCTACTTTCAGATGCAACAGGAATTTTTGGGTTAGGTCAATCCGTTCGCGAGATATGGGAGTTTCAAGCCAAGAAATGGTTGAGAAGACAAAAAATTTTTCGCACTTCTGCTGCTCCAAACGCTTAACCAGAATGGCCTAGGGAAAAAATACGCATACAGTTGTAATCGGGCGTGTTTCTACTTTCAGAAGCAACAGGAATTTTTGGGTTAGGTCAATCCGTTCGCGAGATATGGGAGTTTGAAGCTAAGAAATGGTGGAGAAGGCAAAAAATTTTTCGCAATTCTGCCGCGACAAACGCTTAACCAGAATGGCCTATGGAAAAAATACACATACCGTTGTAATCGGGCGAGTTTCTACTTTCAGACGCAACAGGAATTTTTGGGTTAGGTCAATCCGTTCGCGAGATATGGGAGTTTGAAGCCAAGAAATGGTTGAGGAGGCAAAAAATTTTTCGCACTTCTGCTGCTCCAAACGCTTAACCAGAATGGCCTAGGGAAAAAATACGCATACCGTTGTAATCGGGCGTGTTTCTACTTTCAGACGCAGCAGGAACTTCTGGGTTTGGTCAATCCGTTCGCGAGATATGGGAGTTTGAAGCTAAGAAATGGTTGAGAAGACAACAAATTCTTCGCACTTCTGCTGCTCCAAACGCTTAACCAGAATGGCCTAGGGAAAAAATACACATAGCGTTGTAATCGGGCGAGTTTCTACTTTCAGACGCAACAGGAATTTTTGGGTTAGGTCAATCCGTTCGCGAGATATGGGAGTTTGAAGCTAAGAAATGGTTGAGAAGACAACAAATTTTTCGCACTTCTGCTGCTCCAAACGCTTAACCAGAATGGCCTAGGGAAAAAATACACATAGCGTTGCAATCGGGCGAGTTTCTACGTTCAGACGCAACAGGAATTTTTGGATTAGGTCAATCCGTTCGCGAGATATGGGAGTTTGAAGCCAAGAAATGGTTGAGAAGGCAAACAATTTTTCGCAATTCTGCTGCTCCAAACGCTTAACCAGAATGACCTAGGGAAAAAATACACATACCGTTGTAATCGGGCGAGTTTCTACTTTCAGATGCAGCAGGAATTTTTGGGTTTGGTCAATCCGTTCGCGAGATATGGGACTTTGAAGCTAAGAAATGGTTGAGATGGCGAAAAATTTTTCGCAATTCTGCTGCTCCAAACGCTTAACCAGAATGGGTTAGGGAAAAAATACAAATACCGTTGGAATCGGGCGAACTTCTACTTTCAGATGCAATAGGAATTTTTGGGTTAGGTCAATCCGTTCGCGAGATATGGGAGTTTGAAGCCAAGAAATGGTTGAGAAGGCAAAAAATTTTTCGCAATTCTGCTGCTCCAAACGCTTAACCAGAATGGCCTAGGGAAAAAATACACATACCGTTGTAATCGGGCGAGTTTCTACTTTCAGACGCAGCAGGAACTTCTGGGTTTGTTCAATCCGTTCGCGAGATTTGGGAGTTTGAAGCTAAGAAATGGTTGAGAGGACAACAAATTTTTCGCACTTCTGCTGCTCCAAACGCTTAACCAGAATGGGTTAGGGAAAAAATACACATAGCGTTGCAATCGGGCGAGTTTCTACGTTCAGACGCAACAGGAATTTTTGGGTTAGGTCAATCCGTTCGCGAGATATGGGAGTTTGAAACCAAGAAATGGTTGAGAAGGCAAACAATTTTTCGCAATTCTGCTGCTCCAAACGCTTAACCAGAATGACCTAGGGAAAAAATACACATACCGTTGTAATCGGGCGAGCTTCTACTTTCAGATGCAGCAGGAATTTTTGGGTTTGGTCAATCCGTTCGCAAGATATGGGACTTTGAAGCTAAGAAATGGTTGAGAAGGCGAAAAATATTTCGCAATTCTGCTGCTCCAAACGCTTAACCAGAATGGGTTAGGGAAAAAATACGCATATCGTTGTAATCGGGCGAGTTTCTACTTTCAGATGCAACAGGAATTTTTGGGTTAGGTCAATCCGTTCGCGAGATATGGGAGTTTCAAGCCAAGAAATGGTTGAGAAGGCAAAAAATTTTTCGCACTTCTGCTGCTCCAAACGCTTAACCAGAATGGCCTAGGGAAAAAATACGCATACAGTTGTAATCGGGCGTGTTTCTACTTTCAGACGCAACAGGAATTTTTGGGTTAGGTCAATCCGTTCGCGAGATATGGGAGTTTGAAGCTAAGAAATGGTGGAGAAGGCAAAAAATTTTTCGCAATTCTGCCGCGACAAACGCTTAACCAGAATGGCCTATGGAAAAAATACACATACCGTTGTAATCGGGCGTGTTTCTACTTTCAGACGCAGCAGGAACTTCTGGGTTTGGTCAATCCGTTCGCGAGATATGGGAGTTTGAAGCTAAGAAATGGTTGAGAAGACAACAAATTCTTCGCACTTCTGCTGCTCCAAACGCTTAACCAGAATGGCCTAGGGAAAAAATACACATAGCGTTGTAATCGGGCGAGTTTCTACTTTCAGACGCAACAGGAATTTTTGGGTTAGGTCAATCCGTTCGCGAGATATGGGAGTTTGAAGCTAAGAAATGGTTGAGAAGACAACAAATTTTTCGCACTTCTGCTGCTCCAAACGCTTAGCCAGAATGCCCTCGGGAAAAAATACACATACCGTTGTAATGGGGCGAGTTTCTACTTTCAGATGCAACAGGAATTTTTGGGTTAGGTCAATCCGTTCGCGAGATATGGGAGTTTGAAGCCAAGAAATGGTTGAGAAGGCAAAAAATTTTTCGCACTTCTGCTGCTCCAAACGCTTAACCAGAATGGCCTAGGGAAAAAATACACATAGCGTTGTAATCGGGCGAGTTTCTACTTTCAGACGCAACAGGAATTTTTTGGTTAGGTCAATCCGTTCGCGAGATATGGGAGTTTGAAGCCAAGAAATGGTTGAGAAGGCAAAAAATTTTTCGCAATTCTGCTGCTCCAAACGCTTAACCAGAATGGCCTAGGGAAAAAATACACATACCGTTGTAATCGGGCGAGTTTCTACTTTCAGATGCAACAGGAATTTTTGGGTTATGTCAATCCGTTCGCGAGATATGGGAGTTTGAAGCCAAGAAATGGTTGAGGAGGCAAAAAATTTTTCGCACTTCTGCTGCTCCAAACGCTTAACCAGAATGGCCTCGGGAAAAAATACACATACCGTTGTAATGGGGCGAGTTTCTACTTTCAGATGCAACAGGCATTTTTGGGTTACGTCAATCCGTTCGCGAGATATGGGAGTTTGAAGCCAAGAAATGGTTGAGAAGGCAAAAAATTTTTCGCACTTCTGCTGCTCCAAGCACTTAACCAGAATGGCCTAGGGAATAAATACGCATATCGTTGTAATCGGGCGAGTTCCTACTTTCAGACGCAGCAGGAACTTCTGGGTTTGGTCAATCCGTTCGCGAGATATGGGAGTTTGAAGCTAAGGAATGGTTGAGAAGACAACAAATTCTTCGCACTTCTGCTGCTCCAAACGCTTAACCAGAATGGCCTAGGGAAAAAATACACATAGCGTTGTAATCGGGCGAGTTTCTACTTTCAGACGCAACAGGAATTTTTTGGTTAGGTCAATCCGTTCGCGAGATATGGGAGTTTGAAGCCAAGAAATGGTTGAGAAGGCAAAAAATTTTTCGCAATTCTGCTGCTCCAAACGCTTAGCCAGAATGCCCTCGGGAAAAAATACACATACCGTTGTAATGGGGCGAGTTTCTACTTTCAGATGCAACAGGAATTTTTGGGTTAGGTCAATCCGTTCGCGAGATATGGGAGTTTGAAGCCAAGAAATGGTTGAGAAGGCAAAAAATTTTTCGCACTTCTGCTGCTCCAAGCACTTAACCAGAATGGCCTAGGGAATAAATACGCATATCGTTGTAATCGGGCGAGTTCCTACTTTCAGACGCAGCAGGAACTTCTGGGTTTGGTCAATCCGTTCGCGAGATATGGGAGTTTGAAGCTAAGGAATGGTTGAGAAGACAACAAATTCTTCGCACTTCTGCTGCTCCAAACGCTTAACCAGAATGGCCTAGGGAAAAAATACACATAGCGTTGTAATCGGGCGAGTTTCTACTTTCAGACGCAACAGGAATTTTTTGGTTAGGTCAATCCGTTCGCGAGATATGGGAGTTTGAAGCCAAGAAATGGTTGAGAAGGCAAAAAATTTTTCGCAATTCTGCTGCTCCAAACGCTTAACCAGAATGGCCTAGGGAAAAAATACACATACCGTTGTAATCGGGCGAGTTTCTACTTTCAGATGCAACAGGAATTTTTGGGTTATGTCAATCCGTTCGCGAGA
Organism: Ptiloglossa arizonensis; assembly: GCF_051014685.1. NCBI lineage: Eukaryota > Metazoa > Arthropoda > Insecta > Hymenoptera > Colletidae > Ptiloglossa > Ptiloglossa arizonensis. The sequence goes on along the minus strand of NW_027480013.1, from coordinate 6,061 downwards.
TATGGGAGTTTGAAGCCAAGAAATGGTTGAGGAGGCAAAAAATTTTTCGCACTTCTGCTGCTCCAAACGCTTAACCAGAATGGCCTCGGGAAAAAATACACATACCGTTGTAATGGGGCGAGTTTCTACTTTCAGATGCAACAGGCATTTTTGGGTTACGTCAATCCGTTCGCGAGATATGGGAGTTTGAAGCCAAGAAATGGTTGAGAAGGCAAAAAATTTTTCGCACTTCTGCTGCTCCAAGCACTTAACCAGAATGGCCTAGGGAATAAATACGCATATCGTTGTAATCGGGCGAGTTCCTACTTTCAGACGCAGCAGGAACTTCTGGGTTTGGTCAATCCGTTCGCGAGATATGGGAGTTTGAAGCTAAGGAATGTTTGAGAAGACAACAAATTCTTCGCACTTCTGCTGCTCCAAACGCTTAACCAGAATGGCCTAGGGAAAAAATACACATAGCGTTGTAATCGGGCGAGTTTCTACTTTCAGACGCAACAGGAATTTTTTGGTTAGGTCAATCCGTTCGCGAGATATGGGAGTTTGAAGCCAAGAAATGGTTGAGAAGGCAAAAAATTTTTCGCAATTCTGCTGCTCCAAACGCTTAACCAGAATGGCCTAGGGAAAAAATACACATACCGTTGTAATCGGGCGAGTTTCTACTTTCAGATGCAACAGGAATTTTTGGGTTAGGTCAATCCGTTCGCGAGATATGGGAGTTTGAAGCCAAGAAATGGTTGAGGAGGCAAAAAATTTTTCGCACTTCTGCTGCTCCAAACGCTTAACCAGAATGGCCTAGGGAAAAAATACGCATACCGTTGTAATCGGGCGTGTTTCTACTTTCAGACGCAGCAGGAACTTCTGGGTTTGGTCAATCCGTTCGCGAGATATGGGAGTTTGAAGCTAAGAAATGGTTGAGAAGACAACAAATTCTTCGCACTTCTGCTGCTCCAAACGCTTAACCAGAATGGCCTAGGGAAAAAATACACATAGCGTTGTAATCGGGCGAGTTTCTACTTTCAGACGCAACAGGAATTTTTGGGTTAGGTCAATCCGTTCGCGAGATATGGGAGTTTGAAGCCAAGAAATGGTTGAGGGGGCAAAAAATTTTTCGCACTTCTGCTGCTCCAAACGCTTAACCAGAATGGCCTAGGGAAAAAATACACATAGCGTTGTAATCGGGCGAGTTTCTACTTTCAGACGCAACAGGAATTTTTGGGTGATGTCAATCCGTTCGCGAGATATGGGAGTTTGAAGCTAAGAAATGGTTGAGAAGACAACAAATTTTTCGCACTTCTGCTGCTCCAAACGATTAACCAGAATGGCCTAGGGAAAAAATACACATAACGGTGTAATCGGGCGAGTTTCTACTTTCAGATGCAATAGGAAATTTTGGGTCACGTCAATCCGTTCGCGAGATATGGGAGTTTGAAGCTAAGAAATGGTTGAGAAGACAACAAATTTTTCGCACTTCTGCTGCTCCAAACGCTTAACCAGAATGGCCTAGGGAAAAAATACACATACCGTTGTAATCGGGCGAGTTTCTACTTTCAGACGCAACAGGAATTTTTGGGTTAGGTCAATCCGTTCGCGAGATATGGGAGTTTGAAGCCAAGAAATGGTTGAGGAGGCAAACAATTTTTCGCACTTCTGCTGCTCCAAACGCATAACCAGAATGGCCTAGGGAAAAAATACGCATACCGTTGTAATCGGGCGTGTTTCTACTTTCAGACGCAGCAGGAACTTCTGGGTTTGGTCAATCCGTTCGCGAGATATGGGAGTTTGAAGCTAAGAAATGGTTGAGAAGACAACAAATTCTTCGCACTTCTGCTGCTCCAAACGCTTAACCAGAATGGGCTAGGGAAAAAATACACATAGCGTTGTAATCGGGCGAGTTTCTACTTTCAGACGCAACAGGAATTTTTGGGTTAGGTCAATCCGTTCGCGAGATATGGGAGTTTGAAGCTAAGAAATGGTTGAGAAGACAACAAATTTTTCGCACTTCTGCCGCTCCAAACGCTTAGCCAGAATGCCCTCGGGAAAAAATACACATACCGTTGTAATGGGGCGAGTTTCTACTTTCAGATGCAACAGGAATTTTTGGGTTAGGTCAATCCGTTCGCGAGATATGGGAGTTTGAAGCCAAGAAATGGTTGAGAAGGCAAAAAATTTTTCGCACTTCTGCTGCTCCAAGCACTTAACCAGAATGGCCTAAGGAATAAATACGCATATCGTTGTAATCGGGCGAGTTCCTACTTTCAGACGCAGCAGGAACTTCTGGGTTTGGTCAATCCGTTCGCGAGATATGGGAGTTTGAAGCTAAGAAATGGTTGAGAAGGCAAAAAATTTTTCGCAATTCTGCTGCTCCAAACGCTTAACCAGAATGGCCTAGGGGAAAAATACACATACCGTTGTAATCGGGCGAGTTTCTACTTTCAGATGCAACAGGAATTTTTGGGTTAGGTCAATCCGTTCGCGAGATATGGGAGTTTGAAGCCAAGAAATGGTTGAGGAGGCAAAAAATTTTTCGCAATTCTGCTGCTCCAAACGCTTAACCAGAATGGCCTCGGGAAAAAATACACATACCGTTGTAATGGGGCGAGTTTCTACTTTCAGACGCAACAGGAATTTTTTGGTTAGGTCAATCCGTTCGCGAGATATGGGAGTTTGAAGCCAAGAAATGGTTGAGAAGGCAAAAAATTTTTCGCAATTCTGCTGCTCCAAACGCTTAACCAGAATGGCCTAGGGAAAAAATACACATACCGTTGTAATCGGGCGAGTTTCTACTTTCAGATGCAACAGGAATTTTTGGGTTAGGTCAATCCGTTCGCGAGATATGGGAGTTTGAAGCCAAGAAATGGTTGAGGAGGCAAAAAATTTTTCGCACTTCTGCTGCTCCAAACGCTTAACCAGAATGGCCTAGGGAAAAAATACGCATACCGTTGTAATCGGGCGTGTTTCTACTTTCAGACGCAGCAGGAACTTCTGGGTTTGGTCAATCCGTTCGCGAGATATGGGAGTTTGAAGCTAAGAAATGGTTGAGAAGACAACAAATTCTTCGCACTTCTGCTGCTCCAAACGCTTAACCAGAATGGCCTAGGGAAAAAATACACATAGCGTTGTAATCGGGCGAGTTTCTACTTTCAGACGCAACAGGAATTTTTGGGTTAGGTCAATCCGTTCGCGAGATATGGGAGTTTGAAGCCAAGAAATGGTTGAGGGGGCAAAAAATTTTTCGCACTTCTGCTGCTCCAAACGCTTAACCAGAATGGCCTAGGGAAAAAATACACATAGCGTTGTAATCGGGCGAGTTTCTACTTTCAGACGCAACAGGAATTTTTGGGTGATGTCAATCCGTTCGCGAGATATGGGAGTTTGAAGCTAAGAAATGGTTGAGAAGACAACAAATTTTTCGCACTTCTGCTGCTCCAAACGATTAACCAGAATGGCCTAGGGAAAAAATACACATAACGGTGTAATCGGGCGAGTTTCTACTTTCAGATGCAATAGGAAATTTTGGGTCACGTCAATCCGTTCGCGAGATATGGGAGTTTGAAGCTAAGAAATGGTTGAGAAGACAACAAATTTTTCGCACTTCTGCTGCTCCAAACGCTTAACCAGAATGGCCTAGGGAAAAAATACACATACCGCTCTAATCGGGCGAGTTTCTACTTTCAGGTGCAATAGGAATTTTTGGGTTATGTCAATCCGTTCGCGAGATATGGGACTTTGAAGCCAAGAAATGGTTGAGAAGGCAAAAAAATTTTCGCAATTCTGCTGCTCCATACACTTAACCAGAATGGCCTAGGGAAAAAATACACATACCGTTGTAATCGGGCGAGTTTCTACTTTCAGACGCAACAGGAATTTTTGGGTTAGGTCAATCCGTTCGCGAGATATGGGAGTTTGAAGCCAAGAAATGGTTGAGGAGGCAAACAATTTTTCGCACTTCTGCTGCTCCAAACGCATAACCAGAATGGCCTAGGGAAAAAATACGCATACCGTTGTAATCGGGCGTGTTTCTACTTTCAGACGCAGCAGGAACTTCTGGGTTTGGTCAATCCGTTCGCGAGATATGGGAGTTTGAAGCTAAGAAATGGTTGAGAAGACAACAAATTCTTCGCACTTCTGCTGCTCCAAACGCTTAACCAGAATGGGCTAGGGAAAAAATACACATAGCGTTGTAATCGGGCGAGTTTCTACTTTCAGACGCAACAGGAATTTTTGGGTTAGGTCAATCCGTTCGCGAGATATGGGAGTTTGAAGCTAAGAAATGGTTGAGAAGACAACAAATTTTTCGCACTTCTGCCGCTCCAAACGCTTAGCCAGAATGCCCTCGGGAAAAAATACACATACCGTTGTAATGGGGCGAGTTTCTACTTTCAGATGCAACAGGAATTTTTGGGTTAGGTCAATCCGTTCGCGAGATATGGGAGTTTGAAGCCAAGAAATGGTTGAGAAGGCAAAAAATTTTTCGCACTTCTGCTGCTCCAAGCACTTAACCAGAATGGCCTAAGGAATAAATACGCATATCGTTGTAATCGGGCGAGTTCCTACTTTCAGACGCAGCAGGAACTTCTGGGTTTGGTCAATCCGTTCGCGAGATATGGGAGTTTGAAGCTAAGAAATGGTTGAGAAGGCAAAAAATTTTTCGCAATTCTGCTGCTCCAAACGCTTAACCAGAATGGCCTAGGGGAAAAATACACATACCGTTGTAATCGGGCGAGTTTCTACTTTCAGATGCAACAGGAATTTTTGGGTTAGGTCAATCCGTTCGCGAGATATGGGAGTTTGAAGCCAAGAAATGGTTGAGGAGGCAAAAAATTTTTCGCAATTCTGCTGCTCCAAACGCTTAACCAGAATGGCCTCGGGAAAAAATACACATACCGTTGTAATGGGGCGAGTTTCTACTTTCAGACGCAACAGGAATTTTTTGGTTAGGTCAATCCGTTCGCGAGATATGGGAGTTTGAAGCCAAGAAATGGTTGAGAAGGCAAAAAATTTTTCGCAATTCTGCTGCTCCAAACGCTTAACCAGAATGGCCTAGGGAAAAAATACACATACCGTTGTAATGGGGCGAGTTTCTACTTTCAGATGCAACAGGAATTTTTGGGTTAGGTCAATCCGTTCGCGAGATATGGGAGTTTGAAGCCAAGAAATGGTTGAGAAGGCAAAAAATTTTTCGCACTTCTGCTGCTCCAAGCACTTAACCAGAATGGCCTAAGGAATAAATACGCATATCGTTGTAATCGGGCGAGTTCCTACTTTCAGACGCAGCAGGAACTTCTGGGTTTGGTCAATCCGTTCGCGAGATATGGGAGTTTGAAGCTAAGAAATGGTTGAGAAGGCAAAAAATTTTTCGCAATTCTGCTGCTCCAAACGCTTAACCAGAATGGCCTAGGGGAAAAATACACATACCGTTGTAATCGGGCGAGTTTCTACTTTCAGATGCAACAGGAACTTCTGGGTTTGGTCAATCCGTTCGCGAGATATGGGAGTTTGAAGCTAAGGAATGGTTGAGAAGACAACAAATTCTTCGCACTTCTGCTGCTCCAAACGCTTAACCAGAATGGCCTAGGGAAAAAATACACATAGCGTTGTAATCGGGCGAGTTTCTACTTTCAGACGCAACAGGAATTTTTTGGTTAGGTCAATCCGTTCGCGAGATATGGGAGTTTGAAGCCAAGAAATGGTTGAGAAGGCAAAAAATTTTTCGCAATTCTGCTGCTCCAAACGCTTAACCAGAATGGCCTAGGGAAAAAATACACATACCGTTGTAATGGGGCGAGTTTCTACTTTCAGATGCAACAGGCATTTTTGGGTTAGGTCAATCCGTTCGCGAGATATGGGAGTTTGAAGCCAAGAAATGGTTGAGAAGGCAAAAAATTTTTCGCACTTCTGCTGCTCCAAGCACTTAACCAGAATGGCCTAGGGAATAAATACGCATATCGTTGTAATCGGGCGAGTTCCTACTTTCAGACGCAGCAGGAACTTCTGGGTTTGGTCAATCCGTTCGCGAGATATGGGAGTTTGAAGCTAAGGAATGGTTGAGAAGACAACAAAT